>NC_084551.2:52625000-52687500 GCF_033978685.3 Nerophis lumbriciformis
GTAGCGAAAACGAAATTGAAGAAGAAACTGAAGCTATTGAGCCATATCGGTTTGAACCGTATGCAAGGGAAACCGACGAAAACGACACGACAGCCAGCGACACGGGAGAAAGCGAGGACGGATTCGGCGATCGCCTTCTAACCAACGATTGGTATGTGTTTGTTTGGCATTAAAGGAAACTAACAACTATGAACTAGGTTTACAGCATATGAAATACATTTGGCAACAACATGCACTTTGAGAGTGCAGACAGCCCATTTCAGGCGCGCTAAGAACATATATTTTTCCACGATTTCAGCACTCAGGTTAACCATACCTAAATAGACACAAAATACTGCATTACACAAGACTACCCGAATGTACTCAAATGATTGAAAAAAATAAATGTTTTTAAGCTAAATTACCGTATTTTCCGCACTATAAGGCGCACCTAAAAACCACAATTTTTCTCAAAAGCTGACAGTGCGCCTTATAACCCGGTGCGCTTTATTACGATTCATTTTCATAAAGTTTCGGTCTCGCAACTTCGGTAAACAGCCGCCATCTTTTTTCCCGGTAGAACAGGAAGCGCTTCTTCTTCTACGCAAGCAACCGCCAAGGAAAGCACCCGCCCCCATAGAACAGGAAGCGCTTCACCCGCCCCCGGAAGAAGAAGAAAAAACGCGCGGATATCACCGTACGTTTCATTTCCTGTTTACATCTGTAAAGACCACAAAATGGCTCCTACTAAGCGATCCGGTTCATAAAAAGACGCAATCTCTCCATCCGCACACGGATTACTACCGTATTTCACAGCTGATATTCCTGTGAACCGCACTGTGGAACGGGAGCACGTACGGTGAATATTCGCACCACAGGGAATGAGAAGTCATCCTTCACTGTGGTTCTAGCTTGCCATGCTAACTTCCACCCATGATGATATTCAAAAGGAAGACCTTGCCAAAAGAGACCTTTCCAGCCGGCGTCATCATAAAAGCTAACTCGAAGGGATGGATGGATGAAGAAAAGATGAGCGAGTGGTTAAGGGAAGTTTACGCGAAGAGGCCGGGTGGCTTTTTTCACACAGCTCCGAAGGCGAACACACCTTCACTAAGACGGGCAGATAGCGCCGGTCGACATACGCCAACATCTGCCAGTGGATCGTAAATGCCTGGGCAGATAGTTTCGGTCACAACTGTGGTCCGAGCTTTCCGGAAGGCAGGATTCACAGAACTGCTGCACAACAACAGCGACACTGAATCCGATGACTTCGACGAGGCGGAGCCGGCCATTTTTGGATCCCACGCTTGCGCAACTTTTCAATTCGGACACCGAAGACGAAGAATTCGAAGGATTTACGAATGAAGAATAACTTCAGAAGGTGAGCGCTATGTTTATTTTGTGTGTTGTGACATTAACGTTCGAGCAACATTATGTTGCTATTTATTGCTCTACACCATTTTGAATTTTACTATGTTTGTGATTGCACATTTGCGTACATTTTGGGACAGAGTTGTTAGAACGCTGGTTTTCAATATATTATTAAAGTTTGACTGAACTATCTGACTGTTTTTTTGACATTCACTTTAGCGCAGCGTTTTTTTGACATTCACTTTAGCGCAGCGTAGGCGCGGCTTATAGTCCGGGGCGGCTTATTGGTGGACAAAATTATGAAATATGTAATTCATAGAAGGTGCGGCTAATAATCCGGTGCGCCTTATAGTGCGGAAAATACGGTATTGGCAAACACAGTTTATGTATAATCCATCCATCAATTTTTTTACTGCTTATTCCCTATATTCTGTAGACATACCCTCATCCGCTCTCTTTTCCTGAAAGCTGATCTGTCCAGTTTTGGAGTTGATGTCAGCAGGCCAGGGAAGCTAGGGTCTTTATCGTTGGAAATGCATCTGCTTTGAGTGTTGCAGGATATCCACACATTCTTGCCATCTCTGTCGTAGCATAGCTTTCGTCGGTAAAGTGTGCGGAACAAACGACTGACCATTTCGTCGGCTTTCCCCACACCCTCGTATTTTGAACAAATGTCGTCCAATTTCTTGCCACTTTCGCATCTTTGGGCCACTGGTGCAACTTGAATCCGTCCCAGTTCGTGTTGTTACACCCTCCGACAACACACCGACGAAAGTGAGAAAATGGCGGATTGCTTCCCGATTCATCGCTCCGAGAGCGAATAATAGAAAGGCGTTTAATTCGCCAAAATTCACCCATTTAGAGTTCGGAAATCGGTTAAAAAAAAAAAAGGTCTTTTTTCTGCAACATCAAGGTATATATTGACGCTTACATAGGTCTGGTGATAATGTTCCCCTTTAATGTGCTGACAATCCATCAAGCGGTGTGGCTTCACAGCTTACCAAAGTCGTACTAAAACATTTTTATCGATTTTTGAGCGCCGTGTGTAATGTTCTATATTTTCAATGGAACATACAAAAAGTTGGTGTTGTTTACTTGAGTCATATTGCCATCATAGTGCAGTCTACACGTATCTCTTATGTTTGACTGCCATCTACTGGTCACACTTATCATTACGCCATGTACCGAATAAAATTGCTTCGAGGTCGGTAAGCAAAACCAAAATTATTCCTTACATTAGGCGCACCGGATTATAAGGCACACTGTCAAGTTTTGAGGAAAAAAAAGGACTTTAAGTGTGCCTTATAGTCCGGAAAATACGGTATATATACTGTATATATTACACATAGCTGTCTTTCTTTGTGTGTCAGCTTGAAAAATGACAAATCTGCTCTTTTGGGTTGTCAAGTTGTGCAATATATAGCTGAAAAAAGTACAGAGGACATTAATTAAAGTGGTATCTTAGCTTATTAAATTGGTGGGCTAGCTCGCCCATGGTGTACAACACAAGTAGTGGTAGAGTAAGCGGTCGTGCTCCTGCTCTATTGTTTTTAATAATAACAGTAATTTAGTACAGTATGAGTAATTTTTACAAATATTAGCCAATAAAAGCCTACCTATTGTTGCGTGGATGGCCGGGTGATTAGATTGCAGACGGCGCTTCAAGTTGGTCATATTTTTACCGGAGAAACTGGAGCCACAGGTTTTACAACGTGTGTTGTCTACTATGTCCTCTCTTCTCTTTCTTCCAGGTGTAGAAGACATGTTGTATTAACGTGTGTATAACAATACAGTCCTGTTTTCCCAGTGAAAAAAACAAAACAAAACTGTATAAAAAGAGTAGTTCTGATTGGATCCCCTCTGTGATTAAACCCCGCCCCTCTCCCACATGCAACTGTGATTGGATAGATTCTTAACTTGTCCCACTTGCCTAAAGACGATATTAAATATGATTGGATTTCGTCTCTGTCAACAATTTATTCTCGTTCTATTTGTTGACTAAATTGTCAATTATTTCGTAACTCTTTTAGTCAACGTGCATTTGTTTTGATTACCGTATTTTCCAGACTATAAGGCGCACTTAAAATCCTTTTCCCCCCCCTCAAAACTCGACAGTGCGCCTTATTTTGGGACCAAAATTGTTTATTTTATATATTAATAATATATGTGAGGTATCCAAGTTATTGAAATTTGTATTATTTGCGGACGACACCAACTTTTATAGTTCGGGACATGACTTAAAAGCATTATCAAACATTATTGAACAGGAAATGATTAAACTTAAGAGATGGTTTGATGTCAATAAATTATCATTAAACGTAAAAAAAACAAAGTGCATGATTTTTTGTAAAAGGAAAAGGAAGGAAACGATCAAACTGTCAATAGATGGAATTGATATTGAAAGGGTTTCTGAACTTTGATTTTTAGGAGTGATACTGGATGACGGTCTGACATGGAAATCTCATATTGCACATGTACGGAAAAAGATGTCTAAGGGTATTTTTTATATTAAATAAGGTAAAATATGTGTTAGATTATAGGGCAATGTGTATATTGTATTGTGCACTTCTATTGCCATACATCAGCTACTGTGTGGAAGTGTGGGGGAACACATAAGAGTAACATAAAGGCATTGTATCAACTACAGAAAAGAGCTATAAGGATTATTCATAAAGTAGATTACTTAGAACACACTGACATATTATTTATTAATTCTGGTTTATTGAAATTATAGGAGCTAGTAAAGTTACAGACATTATGTGTTATGTTTAAGGCTAAAAGTAAAACATTACCAGCAAATTTACAAAAAATGTTTGTCATCACTTCTGAGAATGAAGAGCATAGAAGAAAAGGTCATTTCAACATCAGTATTCAAGGACAACTTTAAAACAAATGTGTATATCAGTGGTGGGGGTTAAACTATGGAATTCTCTTTACAATGAGATAAAAGATTGTAAAAATATATTCTAATTGAAAAAAATACATAAAGACAGAACAATAAGATCATATGGACAGCCATAAGTGTTTACATTTTGCTTTATATTTATTATTTTACTTATTTTTTGCCTGGTTTTGTATTTGTTTTGTATCATCCCGTGAGGTGTATATTACTTTTTTTTGTTGTTGTTGTTCAGTTTGGACTTTATGAAGTTTTGCACTTGTTGTGTTTTTTTGTTTGTTTTCATTATATTTGGATGTAATTGTTGGTTTGTATGCTATTCATTAAGTAAGACTACGTATTATGTTGAAGGGGGCAGGAAAATATAAGATTTTCTTCATCCTGTTCCTTCTCAGGCATTGGTGTGTAAATGTATGATTGAATAATTGAGGTAAAATGGTCTATCGATCAAAGATGCACATCAATGAAGGAGATAAATAAAAATTAAATGAAAAAAATTAAATATAAGGAATAGGTTTGGTTGAGCTTACCCACCTCGAAGCTATTTTAATTGGTACATGGTGTTATGATAAGTGTGACCAGTAGATGGCAGTCACACATAAGAGATAAGTGTAGGCTGCACTATGATGGCAATATGACTCAAGTAAACAACACCAACATTTTATATGTTCTATTGAAAATATAGAACATTACACACACACACGGCGCTCAAAAATCTATCAAAATGTTTTAGTATGACTTTGGTAAGCTACGAAGCCACACCGCTTGATGTGCTTCAACATAGGAGTATTATTATGGTGTGTGTAAGGTAAGACATTGTGGAGGGCGGCGTGGTCGGCGCGCCTCCTGCGGGAAGGGAGTGTGTTTGGCCCGGCTTCGAAGCCCAGCTGGCAGGTGAGTGGATTGCCCAGCTGGGGTTGGTTATCTAATCACCTGTCGCCTTTATCAGCAGGGGCCGAGGCCATGAGGGGGGGCGCGGCTCGGAGCAGAAGTCGAGCCATACACACTCCCTTCCCGCAGGAGGCGCGCCGACCACACCCCCCTCCACAGACATATTATCTGACGTTTTGTTTCGCAATATCATGCAAAAGTAAATTTTCTTACCTTCTGGTACCTGCTGATCTGTATTTGGGATCTGCATAAATCCTGAAAAATTGCGCGAGCCTGCCTTTGTAGCATTGGCGTTGTTAGGCCTATTTTAGGGGGGCTCAAGCCCCCCTAAAATATTCTTAAGCCCCTCTAAATAATTTGGTGTTTTTTGTTTTTTTTTACAAATAAATGCTGACATATTTATTATAAAGTGGCCCAAATATGAGTTTAAATAAATAATCATATAACCTGTTATTATTCACTCAGTTTCCCCTCACTTCGTAGCGTAAGGTAGAGAGCCCCTTTCGTGCGTCGGTATCCAATCCATTCCACTTGTTCATATAGAAAATGCCCACATCACTCAAATTCCAGCCCGCATTTTCTCTGCGACCTTGCTTGCGGTCCTGCAGGTGTACGAAGCACATTATCTTCCTTTACAATGAGTGAAGCTGCACAAAACCTTGTGTGTGCAATTGTAAATAATTTATTTTTTAAGTTTTGTGTTTCTTGTAGAATCTATATAAAGTAATATACATAAGCCTATTGTTAAAATAATTAAAAAAAACAAAACATCATTAAATATATTTGTTTTATTGTATTGTTACATTAATAGCTGTTTTATTATTATAGGATGGCTTGTTAAACATTTAATAGGATTTTCAGAGGGAGGAAAAACCAAGACATTTAATGTAAAATGTAAAATGAATAAATACATAAAAAGAAAAAGAAAATATATGGTTAAAAGCCATCGTCCCGGGGAGCATTTCATTTTTTCCCGTGCATTTAAAAAAAATTATAATAATAACAATGAATCATTTCTAAGTCTTTGTTAGCCGTTTGTGAAGTTTTGTGCTCGTGCGTAACATTCGTTCGCATCCTGTGCATCTCCTGGGGGCAAAGCCCCCCCTGTCCTTAAAAGCTAGTGATGCCCCTGCTTTGTAGTATGTGCCGACCCCTTATTCGATAAGCTTCTTATTTTACTCTATCTTCTTGTTATGGGACATTCATCCTCCGCTGTTGCCATTTCTAATATAAAGTAGTGTAAAGCTCTTACTTATATCTGTCAGTAAACTCGCCATGAAAGCGCTAAAACATACCGGTGTAGTGACTTTACATTATTCACCCAAGGAACCTTAGTTATTAGAGAGTTCCGGTCGGACGTTTTTTCACGGGACACATTTCCATTGTTGTTGTTTCCGAAAGAGGATATGCTGCTTTAAGTAAAGTTTGAACGTCATTAAAACAGTTAGCTTTGTCTTTTGACACTTCTTCCACTCCTGTCCTTGCACGCTACACCGCTACAACAAAGATAACGGGGAGAAGACGCTGCCGGAGGTGAGCCACGTGAATAAGACCGCCCACAAAACGGCACATCCGCAAGCGACTGTCAGAAAGCGACTTGAAGATGATCTGTAAAACATAATCTATGCGACATTTTGAGCAAAGAACCACCATTACATGTTATGTAGACCTCAAGGAAGTCTTTTACATTTAGACAAAAATAATAATAATAATATGACTCCTTTAATGCACCCTATAATCCGTTAAAGTGCATCCGGCAGTGGAGGCTCCTCTATGGGGTCTTGGGGCACTAGGAGGTTAACCCCTTTACTACTGTTACCCCAGGGGGTCTTTGGCAAAGGCCTAGTACCTGACTGCCCCCTAGCCAGGGATACGGTGAAGACCTCAACGGCGGAGTAGGCGGAACACGGTAGATTTAAGAACTACCACAACGGCTGCGATGGGGAAGAAGGCTGCAACAGAAAAGGGTCCCCAGTCGTTTTGGACTCCATGCCACTGGACCCGGACACGATTCTGTCAAGGACCGTGTGGTGACTGTCTGTGCACCAGTCTCCCCACGTAAAACGAAGTCACGTACAGGCATCCTCCATGGAGGGATACACCCTTTCCAGGAGGATCATCATACTCGTTCGAGTGACCGCCAATGATGATGAATCCGGTGCGATGAAAAAAGATAAAAAAATAGACCATTCATCGGCAGTGCGCCTTATAGTCCGGTGCGCCCTATGATCCGGAAAATACGGTAGTCCTATTTTAGTTCTGGGAAGATACGTTGTTGACCATAACTACATTATTACTAACACTGTTTCACATGAAACCATAACCTGCTAAATTGTTTAGATCGTTTTATAGCTTGTCGTGTGTAATGTGTTTACTAACTGACAAAATACAGAAATGTATCGTTATTTAGTGTAACGATTGTACTTACGTAAAATAATTCATTCGACACGCAATTGCATTTCCGCATTCCTTGGGAGCTCAACACGGAAATACGTAACCACCTATCTTGCGCGCAAATTCCACGTCAATTCCATCACCGTTAAGAGTTATACGATGTTTAAAATAGTTTAAGTTGGGGGAAATTAAGTTTCAATCGAATGTTGGTACCTCCGAGACGTCGTAGCTAAAACGAATCAAAGTAGTATAATGTAATAATTACAGGTAAGTAGTGACCAAGTAGAACTGTAAAGTAAGAGGACTTGGTTGTTGTTGTTACTCACCCATACAGGCGGCGTCAGGACTCCAGGGGACCGGGGAACCTTCTCGCGCGCAGGCCCGGCTGTAGGCGATGAAGGACTCGCAGTAACAGTTCTTATGGACCGGACACTCACACATGTCCGTCACACACGACCTGCGAAAAAGTAATTTCTGTCAAAACCTGTGATGTGTGTCTTCAGTGGGCTCTCCAGTTTCCACTCATTTGAATGTTATCTACGCGGAAAAAATGTATTTTCCATGTGCACAAAACACAGCCTGTATTTCCTTGTTTTCGACCAATCACAAAGCACCATCACAAACCGTTGTTCCTTGTTTTCAACCAATCACAAGGACTGTCGGGAAATATAAACACCAACACGAATAACATCACTGAGCCAAAACTGTCAAGGCTAACATACATTTTTTTTTACAATAATGTAACTTTTTATTAAGATAGTGCATGACGTAAAACCACACGTCTGTAATGAATAGATCAATATATTTTTTAATTGACTTAAGTTCTGTGACTTTTAATGATTTTGAACTAACAGGCTTGGCTTATAGATGCCACGGTGTGGTTGCAGCTTGCTGCAAGGTTTGTTTCCCCGGGATGCAAACGGACTACTCTGGACGAGGTGTGTAGGTAAAAACATGATTTAATTAATGGACGGGACCGACTTTGAGGGCTCATAAAATCCAAACCGGAGCAGGAATTAAAACTCTTTCATCAACTTTTAATCAGAAGGGTTCAATCCCTCTCCTGTGCTAATTTGAAGTCGACACGACAAACGCGCTCGGAGGAGATAATGTTTGAAAAAAGGTGACTGTTTTTACACAACTTTTGTTTTGAAGGGGGAATTGCAAACTTCCTGTTGATTTTTGTCGGGGATTGTCGGTGTATGAAATATAGGTCTAAGTGAGACCTACATAGAGGTTTTTGTTTCATGTCTCTACGACATTCCTACTGGGAGCTACAGGCAGTTTTGTCTGTGTTTTCTTCCTAGGGGGTGCTAGAGCGCAATTTTGAGTTTTGTTTTTTTGATTATATTGCAATTTTCGCCAGTCCTGATGTGTGTGTCCAATTTGGTGAGTTTTGAAGCATGTTAAGGGGGTCAAATTACAGCTCAAAGAGGCGGCGGTATAATAATAAAACGCTAGAAATACAATAGGGTCCTCTGTCCCAAAGGGACTCGGTCCCTAATTATACAACTAACGTAACAAAGGCAAGCGTGCCAATCGCACATGGAAGCTAAGGCAAAAACTTAGGGCAGGAAACATACACGACTTACGTGGCAAGGCATGAGGCAAACAAATGACGCCAGACTGAGCGTGGAGATCAAGGTGACTAAATAGCTCTCTGATTAGTGGTTGACCGCAGCTGAGCGTGGGACCACTAACCAGAGACAGGTGTAATAAGTAGCTATAGCAACCAAACCAAACTCAGGTGTCAAACAGGAACTAAAAGAGTCCAAAACTAACAGAACATAACAAAAACATGATCCGGACCACCGATCATGACAAGGGCACTTGATCTTAAATATGTCATTTCTAAAAAAAATCCTTGTGGAGGAGGGGGCGTGGCCTGCGGGCCTGTCGCGGAGCGTGGTGTGCAAGGACCGGCCTCGAAGACAGCGACAGGTGAGTAGATTGCCCAGCTGGGCTTTGTTATCTAATCACCTGTCGCCCTTATTAGGAGGTGGAGTGGCTGGCGAGCAGACGGATGAGACCGAGAGCCATTGTGCTGGAAAGCAAAACCATACGGCTGTATGAAAATAAAAGACTGTTACCTCAGACTACCGGGCTCCCAAGAGAATCCTTGTGTCAGGAGAACCCACAGGAGGGCAAACTCCACAATCTTTTTTTGTGTTTTGTTGAAAAAGCCAAAATAAACAATAAAAGGAAAACTAAATGGGGTAAGAAATAACAATGTTCCCACTTTGAACCCTTGTATCCCAGTTTGGGACTGGATTAAAATAGTCCAAAAATGGTGAAGAATGCCTTTGTTGAAACTCAATTCAACTTGAGTACATGCTTTAAGTAAACAAACCCATTTTTGTAAAGTACATGCATTACGTAAGTTCTTGTAAAGTACAGAAATTAAAGTTACACTTAAGCTAATTATTAAGAAACTATTATTGCAGTAAAATTGTATTAAGTACAAATTATTATTTATACTAGAGATGTCCGATAATATTGGACTGACGATATTATCGGCCGATAAATGCTTTAAAATGTGATATCGTAAAATATCGGTTTCAAAAAGTAAAATGTATGACTTTTTAAAACGCCACTGTACGGAGTGGTACACGGACGTAGGGAGAAGTACAGAGCGCCAATAAACCTTAAAAAAAGGAAAAACATGCCTGTTTTTGTCTTACATACGGATTGTGAATGATGGGCGAAATTTGGAAAAAAAGGTAGTTTCCCTTTGATTTTGCACGTTGTCAACATTCGTAGTCACTACATGACAAGGTGGGCAGCTGGAAGGGTTTTTGACCTTTCTTTCTTTCTTTCTTTAGTTTATTTCGAACATGAACACACTCACAGCATAATACATCACACAATTTCATAACATTTCACTTTACATCACAGGTGTCAAACTCAAGGCCCGGGGGCCAGTTCTGGCCCGCCACATCATTCTATGTGGTCCACGAAAACCTGGAAAAAACGGGTTTCAATAAAATAATTTTCTTTTTATGCATTTGTTTTTTATTTTTGAAATAAATGCATTAGTTGTTTCTATATTGACAGAAAAAAAATGCATATTTTAAACTTTAATATTATCTGATCATGCCAATTTGCAAAACTATTTTTTGTGAGACAAAAACAAACAGTTAAATATCTGCTTGTCACCTTTATTTATGATTTTAAAGCAAATTATACATACAAAAAATCTAATAATCAAATGCATATGCATTTCGATTAATCACAGGTTATTACCCGCTAATGTAAATTAATTTAAAAAAAAGTGGCCCTCTGAAAGCAGCCATTCCTGTGATGTGGCCCTCAATGAAAATGAGTTTGACACCCCTGCTTTAGATCATGTCCGAAAAGAAGTAGGAAGAAGCAAAGCTTATTTAATCCTACCCCTTTCCCACTTCAGAGCGTTTACAAATACATACATTCATTTGCTGACTTTTTTTTAATAGTAAAATGACATCCGTGAATGAGTAATACAACAGTTTTGTAATATATAATTAAGTCAGTCATTATTAACATACTGAGATGAAGAATTGAAAGTATTTTTCATTCTTCTCTTCTTTGTACTTTGTAAGCACTATTAATTTGAACAACCTCTTAAACTGAATACCAGTATAATGTTTAACTTCTTTACTTAATCCATTCCGTAATTGAATTCCACATACTGATATGCTAAAGGTTCTAAGTGTTGTACGTGCATACAAATGTTTTAAATGAGATTTTCCTCTAAGGTTATATTTCTCCTCTCTAGTAGAGAAGAATTGTTGTACATTCTTTGGTAGCAGGTTATAGTTTGCTTTGTACATAATTTTAGCTGTTTGCAATTTGACCAAATCATCGAACTTTAATATTTTTGACTCAATAAATACAGTGTTTGTATGTTCTCTATATCCAACATTATGTATCAGTCTAATTGATCTTTTTTGTAGTTATTTCCCCATGTTTCTGCACAATAACTCAGATATGTAACACTAGCGAGCAGTAGCGAATATGAAGTGATTTTTGGCTCAGGATGTTTTTTGCCAACTTATGTTGTATATTTTGTATATGAGATTTCCAGTTCATTTTATCATCTATTAATACTCCCAAAAATCTGGTTTCTTTTACCCTTTCAATTACAGATGTCCGATAGTATCGGACTGCTGATATTATCGGCCGATAAATGCTTTAAAATGTAATATTGGAAATGATCGGTATCGGTTTCAAAAAGTAAAATGTATGACTTTTTAAAACGCTGCTGTGTACACGGACGTAGGGAGAAGTACAGAGCGCCAATAAACCTTAAAGGCACTGCCTTTGCGTGCCGGCCCAGTCACATAATATCTACAGCTTTTCACACAAATGAGCTCCCTGGGCTTCTTAAGCCAGTGCAGACCTGTGAATGCAATGCATACTTGGTCAATAGCCATACAGGTCACACTGAAGGTGGCCGTATAAACAACTTTAACACTGTTACAAATATGCGCCACACTGTGAACCCACACCAAACAAGAATGACAAACACATTTCGGGAGAACATCCGCACCGTAACACAACATAAACACAACAGAACAAATACCCAGAACCCCTTGCAGCACTAACTCTTTCGGGACGCTGCAATATACACCCCCCCACCTCAACCCCGCCCCCCCCACCCACCCCCCTGCCCCCCAAACCCGCCCACCTCAACCTCCTCATGCTCTCTCAGGGAGAGCATGTCCCAAATTCCAAGCTGCTGTTTTGAGGCATGTTAAAAAAGATAATGCACTTTGTGACTTCAATAATAAATATGGCAGTGCCATGTTGGCTTTTTTTCCCCCATAACTTGAGTTGATTTATTTTGGAAAACCTTGTTACATTGTTTAATGCATCCAGCGGGGCATCACAACAAAATTAGGCATAATAATGTGTTAATTCCATGACTGTATATATCGGTATCGGTTGATATCGGAATCGGTAATCAAGAGTTGGACAATATCGGAATATCGGCAAAAAAGCTATTATCGGACATCTGTAATTTATACATAATATTTTCATAGTTAAAGTATAAAAAACAGTTTACAACCTTAAATATACAGCACAGGCCAAAAGTTTGGACACACCTTCTCATTTAATGTGTTTTCTTTATTTTCATGACTATTTACATTGTAGATCGTCACTGAAGGCATCAAAACTATGAATAGACACATGTGGAGTTAGGTACTTAACAACAAAATAAAGTGAAATAACTGAAAACATGTTTTATATTCTAATTTCTTCAAAATAGCCACCCTTTGCTCTGATTACTACTTTGCACACTCTCGGCATTCTCTCGATGGGTAGTCACCTGAAATGGTTTTCACTTCACAGGTGTCATAGTTTTGATGCCTTCAGTGACCATCTACAATGTAAATAGTCATGTAAGTGCATGGCAGTTGTGTGTCAACGTTGCAACTTTATCTCCTTACATCTCACCTGCCTGCTCTTTCATTCAAATGTTTATGTTTTTTTCAATTATGACTATGTGGGTTCCCTCCGGGGACTCCGGCTTCCTCCCACCTCCAAAGACATGCACCTGGGGATAGGTTGATTGGCAACACTAAATGGTCCCTAGTGTGTGAATGTTGTCTGTCTATCTGTGTTGGCCCTGCGATGAAGTGGCGACTTGTCCAGAGTGTACCCCGCCTTCCGCCCGAATGCAGCTGAGATAGGCTCCAGCACCCCTTGTGACCCCAAAAGGGACAAGCGGTAGAAAATGGATGGATGGACTTTTAACGCACATGCAGTGGAATGTCAATATTTCAGGTTACCTGTAGAAGGGGCCAAAGTCGACCACGCGGTGACACTTCTGGAACTCCCACGATTTAATCTTCTGACATTCCCGGTGAGCTCGGAACTTGACCTTGACGCTGGCGGGGCACAGGAAGGAGACGGGCCGGCGGTGCGGCGGGGGTTGGGCGCACAGGTCGTTGGCGTCCACGCGCCACGACTCGGCGAACTCGTCCACGTCGAACTTGAAGTGTCCGTCGCCGCCGGCGGTGTCGTCGCGCTTGTGGCCGTTGTAGTTGCCGCACAGGCCGCAGAGGCGCCCGCGCAGGTGCGGGGCGGCCACCACCTCCACGAAGCTGTCGCCGTCCCACGTGATCTCCAGACCTGTGGAGACGCCACACGTCAGCTTTCCCCGTAGAGCGCCGTCGTGGCCGCCGTTTTCACCGAGCTGACCCGCGATGGCGGTGAGCTTGAGGAGGTACCCGTCCAGGTCGATGTGCACCCCCGGCCCGTGGTAGGGGAGGGCGATGCGGGTGCCGTTCTTGCGGACCGTCAGGTGCTGATGCAGGCCCAGGACCAGGGCGCCCAGCCTAACCTCCACCGACTGAGTCCAGGAGAAGGAGCGAGTGCGCCGGGCGTCGTTTTTCACCAACACCTGGCGGGGGAATCACAAGCGCAACTTTGTGACGTCTCTCAAGAAACTCAATCGTACGTCTTTTATTTTCCACTTAACTCTTCCACTAAATCAATGTCTTTAATACAAGTGAAGATGGTTGATGGCCACCAGACTCACTGTGCAGGATACAATAACACCATTTCATCCATGTTGCCATTTAAAGTCACTTGCTCTATGTGGAGGGGGGCGTGGCCTGCGGGCCTGCAGCGAGGCGGGGTGTGCCAGGACCGGCCTCAAAGTCAGCGACAGGTGCGTAGATGGCCCACCTGGGCCTTGTTATCTAATCACCTGTCGCTCTGTATAAGCAGCAACCGGGAGGAGAGCGGCGCTCAGCCTACCGGCGGCCTCCCGAGTGCACTTCCCGGACCTGAGGAGGGCGGTGCTGGACCGGACCGGGTGCACCGCTGAAGACCACCGACGCCGGTTCCGGACGATGCGCCTGGGGACGGAGAACCGTCCGTTCGTGCTTGGTCAGCGGCTCTCTCCGTCCCCAGGTGCATCGTCCGGAACCAGCGTCGGTGGTCTTCAGCGGTGGACCCGGTCCGGTGGCCTCCCGAGTGCACTTCCCGGACCTGAGGAGGGCGGTGCTGGACCGGGCGGTCCTCCGTCCCCAGGCGCATTGTCCGGAACCGGCGTCGGTGGTCTTCAGCAGTGCACCCAGTCCGGTCCAGCACCGCCCTCCTCAGGTCCGGGAAGTGCACTAGGGAGGCTGTCGGTAGGCTGAGCGCCGCTCTCCTCCCGGTTGCTGCTTATACAGAGCGACAGGGGATTAGATAACAAGGCCCAGGTGGACCATCTACGCACCTGACGCTGACTTCGTGGCCGGTCCTGGCACAGCCCGCCTCGTTGCAGGCCCGCAGGCCACGCCCCCCCTCCACACTCTAGTTGCCTGCTGCTGATTACCACACCAGTTGCCAACTAGCGGTTAGCGCGCTAGTTGACAGCTAACGATTAACAGTGCAACCTGCCAGCCAGCGAGCGATCCGTGTGCCAGTTGTCAACTAGTGATTAGCGCAGCAGTTGTGAGAGTTATCAACTAGCGATTTGCGGCACAAGCTGCCAGGTAGCGATTAGCTCTGTGGTTGTCAGCGAGCGATCAGTGTGTCAGCTGTCAAATAGCAATTTGCGTGCTGTTTGTCAGCCAGCGATTATCCCATCAATTGTCAGCTAGCTATCAGCGCGTCTGTTGTCAGCTAGCGATCAGCATGTCAGTAGTAGTCAGCTAGCGATTTCTTCATGCTAGTTGTCAGCTAGCAATGAGCGTTATCAACTAGCGATTTGTGGCACAAGCTGCCAGGAACCGATTAGCTCTCTGGTTGTCAGCTAGCAATCAGTGTCAGCTGTCAACTAGCGATTTGTATGGTGTTTGTCAGCTAGCGATTAGCACATCAATTGTCAGCTAAATATCAGTGCATCTGTTGTCAGCTAGTGAGCAGCGTGTCAGTATTTAGTTCGTGATTTTCTCACGCTAGTTGTCAGTTAGCGGTTAGCGCACCAGTTGTCAACTAGCAATTAGCGGTACAAGCTGCTAGGTAGCGAATAGCACTGCAATTGTCAGCTAGCGATTAGCACTATAGTTGTCAGCTAGTGATTGGCGTGCAAGTTGTTAGCTGGAGATTAGCGGGGGCAGTGTTTAGCTAGCGATTTGCACTCTTGCTGTCAGCTAGCGATTATTGGTGCAAGCTGCCAGCAAGCTATTATCGCTGTAGTTGTCAGCTAGCGATTAGCGCACTACTTGCAACTACCGATTAGCGACACACGCTTCCAGGTAATGATTAGCACTCTAGTTGTCAATAGCAATTAGCCTGGCTGTTGTCAACTAGCGATTAGCCCTGGAGTTATGAGCAGCGATTAACACATCAGTTGTCAACTAGCGATTGGCGGCAAAAACCGCCAGATATCGATGAGTGCTCTAGTTGCCAGCTAGTGATTAACGTGCTAGTTGTCTGCTAGCAATTTAAGCGCAAGCTGGCAGCTAGCAATTTGCGCGATAGTTGTCAGCTAGTGATTAACCTGCCATTTGCCAGTTAAACTTTGCAAGCTGCCAGTATAGCAATTAGCGTACCGGTGGTCAGGAATTGATCAACGCGCCAGTTGTCGGTTGCTGATTAACAGCACAAGCTGCCAGCTAGCGATTAGCGCACCAGTAGTCAGATAGCGATTAACGCGCAAGGTGTCAACTGGCTTGTGATTAGTGCACCTGTTGTCAATTAGCAATTGACGGTGCAAACTGCCAGCTAGCGATTAGCGTTGTATTTGTCAGCTAGCGATTAGCGCACCAGTAGCCAGATAGCGATTAACGCGCAAGGTGTCAACTGGCTTGTGATTAGCGCTTATGTTGTCAACTAGCAATTAACGGTGCAAACTGCCAGCTAGCAATTAGCGCTGTATTTGTCAGCTAGCAATTATCGCACCAGTAGTCAGACAGCGATTAACGCGCAAGGTGTCAACTGGCTTGTGATTAGCACACTCGTTGTCAATTAGCAATTAACGGTGCAAACTGTCAGCTAGCGATTAGCACTGTATTTCTCAGCTAGCGATTAGCGCACCCGTAGTCAGATAGCGATTAACGCGCAAGGTGTCAACTGGCTTGTGATTAACACACCCGTTGTCAATTAGCAATTGACGGTGCAAACTGCCAGCTAGGGATTATCGCTGTATTTGTCAGCTAGCAATTAGCGCACCAGTAGTCAGATAGCGATTAACGCGCAAGGTGTCAACTGGCTTGTGATTAGCACACCCGTTGTCAATTAGCAATTAACGGTGCAAACTGTCAGCTAGCGATTAGTGCTGTATTCATCAGCTAGCGATTAGCGCACCAGTAGTCAGATAGCGATTAACGCGCAAGGTGTTAACTGGCTTGTGATTAGCGCACCTGTTGTCAATTAGCAATTGACGGTGCAAACTGCCAGCTAGCGATTACCGCTGTATTTGTCAGCTAGCGATTAGTGCACGAGTAGTCAGATAGCTATTAACGCGCAAGGTGTCAACTGGCTAGTGATTAGTGGACCAGTTGTCAATTAGCAATTAACGGTGCAAACTGCCAGCTAGCGATTAGCGCTGTATTCATCAGCTAGCGATTAGCGCACCGGTAGTCAGATAGCGATTTACGCGCAAGGTGTCAACTGGCTTGTGATTAGCGCACCTGTTGTCAATTTGCAATTGACGGTGCAAACTGTCAGCTAGCGATTAGCGCTGTATTTGTCAGCTAGCCATTAGCGCACCAGTAGTCAGATAGCAATTAACGCGCAAGGTGTCAACTGGCTAGTGATTAGTAGACCATTTGTCAATTACCAATTGACGGGGCATGATGCCAGGTAGCGATTAGCGCTTAAGTTGTCAGATATCGATTAATAGTGCAAGCTGCCAGCTAGCGATTAGCACTCTAGTTGTCATCTGGCAATTAGCATGACAGTGGTGAGCTAGCGATTAACGGCGCAAGCCGCCACAATGCGATTAGCCCTGTAGTTGTGAGCAGTAATTAGCACACCAGTTGTCAGCTAGCGATTAGCAGCAAAAGCATCTAGGTAGCAACTGGTGCTCTAGTTGTCAGCTAGTGATTAACGTGCCAGCGATCAGGAAAACGTTGAACACATCATCATCATCATGAAGTGGTACCGTGAAGCTGGAGTCGGGGTTGTTGACGACGGCGTTGCTTCCGGGGCCCGCCAAGGCGGCGCCGCAGTCCTGAGTCAACACGTACTGACACGTCCCTTGGAAGTTAAAGGTTCTCCCATCGAAGGTGTTGTAGTGCGGGTCGCCAAACACCGTACACACGCCGGGCTCTGCGGCGAAGGGGGCGGAGTCAAAACTAATATAAATGGCGTTGAAAACTGAGCGACCACCCAGCCGGTCAAACAGGAAGAGGAAATGAACTTACTCACTTTCAGTGCAGACGGGGCAGCAGCCGGTCCGGTTCAGGATCTTGTTCTGGAAGGCGGAGCCATACAGAGGGGAAATAGTCACATGACAGGAAACAAGGGACTCCCAAACCAGGATACTGAAAGTGTTGCCTGTAGTAACATAGACATCTTATAAGTAGACGCAGCATTGGCTGCTGTGACGCGAGAAATTTGGCCGCCATCTTGAAGTGGTGACGAGGAGCCAACGAGCAGCCTAAACTGACAGTTGACAGGTAGAAAACAAAGATGGTGTTCTGCGTTTTCCTGCTCAAATGAGCGGACTGTTGAAAATAGGAATCGGGGGATTACTTTTCACAAGTAAGATTTAACATTAACGTACTATTGGTTGTATTTTGTGAAAAGAATATTACCACAGAGTTGAGAAGGAGCAAAGATCTTCAATAGTACTGAAATCAAAAACAAAATTCACCAGCCGCCACTGATTATGATGCATTCTCATTTTAGACAATACTTTCTTAACAGTATAATTGTAACCAGGAATAAGTCTTCAAGTAACAATATTCAAACACTAACATTGTTGGGTAAGACAGAATTTGGTTTTATTCTGAATCCAGTGAAACAGATTGGTGGTTTTAGCTGATATAAAGACTTTCAGGTGTTTATATACGTTTATGTTGAAGTATTTGGCAGATTTGATTTGGTCCTGATGGCTTCATCTGGCCAGGATCTTCAGCTTTCACTGGATCGGTTCGCAGCTGAGTGTGAAGCGACTGGGATGAGAATCAGCACCTCCAAGTCCGAGTCCATGGTTCTCGCCCGGAAAAGGGTGGAGTGCCATCTCCGGGTTGGGGAGGAGATCTTGCCCCAAGTGGAGGAGTTCAAGTACCTCGGAGTCTTGTTCACGAGTGAGGGAAGAGTGGATCGTGAGATCGACAGGCGGATCGGTGCGGCGTCTTCAGTAATGCGGACGCTGTATCGATCCGTTGTGGTGAAGAAGGAGCTGAGCCGGAAGGCAAAGCTCTCAATTTACCGGTCGATCTACGTTCCCATCCTCACCTATGGTCATGAGCTTTGGGTTATGACCGAAAGGACAAGATCACGGGTACAAGCGGCCGAAATGAGTTTCCTCCGCCGGGTGGCGGGGCTCTCCCTTAGAGATAGGGTGAGAAGCTCTGTCATCCGGGGGGAGCTCAAAGTAAAGCCGCTGCTCCTCCGCATCGAGAGGAGCCAGATGAGGTGGTTCGGGCATCTGGTCAGGATGCCACCCGAGCGCCTCCCTAAGGAGGTGTTTAGGGCATGTCCGACCGGTAGGAGGCCACGAGGAAGACCCAGGACACGTTGGGAAGACTATGTCTCCCGGCTGGCCTGGGAACGCCTCGGGATCCCCCGGGAGGAGCTGGACGAAGTGGCTGGGGAGAGGGAAGTCTGGGCTTCCCTGCTTAGGCTGCTGCCCCCGCGACCCGACCTCGGATAAGCGGAAGAAGATGGATGGATGGATATTTGGCAGACGCTTTTATCCAAACATCAAAAATACATATAAAACAATCACTGTAAAAATGATCATTTAAGGGAAGAATGTAATACAAAATATCAATAGAAAGTGTCAAGACAGAATAAACTCTCTGCTGCTGCAGCAACAGAGATACAGTCTATAGGTCCCTAAGATATATAGATATCTAATGTATTCATACATTGTTTATGTAGGATATATGCATGTTTATATAACCTAATCCTATTGTTTCTTCAATTTAAAAATAGCTGACCGTTTTTTTCCCCCCTTCTCTGAGATTATATTCCCAGTTTTGATCTCGGACGTCTGGTCATTTATAGAATATAAGAATATTCTATTACTGTTAAGGTAAACTATGAATAATAAAACATGTGTCCTTTATCATAGCTACACGTATGACAAAAAAGCGTGTGAAAATCAGTGGTATTCAGTGAGGTAAGATGAATTAAATGCGCTGACAGTTCATTGCTCCTGCCAAATGAATTGCACTGAGTGGAGCGGATCACCACTCCAAGATGGCGGCCCCGCGTCTCGTCAGCGCCAGTAGGCAGTAGCGCTCCATGCTGCGTCTACTTATAAGATGTCTATGTGTAGTATTACTTCTCAGCATATTTACTTTTACACAGTAAACAATTTCAAAATGGCGACCACATCCGTTAATGAAACATTAATGATTGGCGTTAGCATTCAAAGCTAACTACTACACGTGACTAGGGCTGCACTAAAAAAATCAATTGCCAATCCAATTTTTTAATTGATTCTTAATTATCCAAAAAAAATGTACTTAAAAATGACAAAAACAAAGTTACATATTATTATTTTTTATTTTTTTTAATACAAATATTTTTTTAAATACATGTTTGGGCCATCTTTATGCAACCAGAAGGAGGGTCTCGAACATTGGAAACATTTTTATTACAATTATTATACCAAATTATTATACTAAAAAACATTGCGACAATTGGTTTGAGTCGAGAATCAATTAAAGTTAAGTTAAAGTACCAATGATTGTCACACACACACTAGGTGTGGTGAAATGTGTCCTCTGCATATGACCCATCACCTTGATCACCCCCTGGGAGGTGAGGGGAGCAGTGGGCAGCAGCGGTGCCGCGCCCGGGAATCATTTTGGTGATTTAACCCCCAATTCCAACCCTTGATGCTGAGTGCCAAGCAGGGAGGTAATGGCTCCCATTTTTAAAGTCTTTGGTATGACTCGGCCGGGGTTTGAACTCACAACCTACCGATCTCAGGGCGGACACTCTAACCACTAGGCCACTGAATCTGAACTTATGACACATCGGTGGCACGCCCACTTCAGCTGGTGGACGAGGATCACGCGTGTGTTTGTTTTTATGTACTGGTGGGGTCCATGACCTGAGATGGCACTCACCCCATGGGGTCCAATTTCCCATTTCCCCCGTGGAGCAAGTGCAATCAATAGAGGGGGACTTCCTGATGGGCGTGGTGTAGTTTTTTTTTATTTTTACAGGTGCCATTTTTCAGACTTTGTGTTTTCTCTAGAGGTCACACACGGTATTGCGGTGTGTGAATTTGGACTCGTGAAGACTTTTTCCGGACAAAGTGTGTGGCTTTTGACTCTTTACTGAACGCCCAAGTGGTCAATGACGTTATTGCAATGTGTGAAAACAACCTGGGTGTGTGTGTGCATGTGTTTGTGTGTGTGTGTGTGTGTGTGTGTGTGTGTGTGTGTGTGTGTGTGTGTGTGTGTGTGTGTGTGTGTGTGTGTGTGTGTGTGCGCCATCAGAAAAAGAGCATAGGGTTTCCTCACACTTTGTTTTGTTGCATGAGGGAAGACCTTCATTGATGTGGTCGCGCACGCACGCACGCGCACACACACACACACACACACACACACACACACACACACACACACACACACACACACACACACACACACACACACACACACACACACACACACACACACACACACACAAGCGGTTGCGAGGAGACCAAAACATTGTCTGGTCGCGTTGCAAAGCGCCACCGATGATGATGGTGTTTAAGACGCACTCAGACACGCTTCGAGGACGTCTGTCGTCATGACGACCGTGCGAGCTTGTGGTTTTTGAAAGTGTGATCAAGGAAAACACCTCGTGAAAAATATGACTTGAATGGAGGACGTGTGTGCTGACTTCCTGTCGGTGACCTACCGTACACCACTTCCTGTTCTACAACGCTCTACACCAATGTACTGTACAGTACATGAATATAGATTACATTCATGTACCGGTAATCTATATTCATAATAATAATGATGTAGTAAAAGTTACTATGAATGTAGTAAAATGTACTGTAAATATATAGAATGTACGTTAAATGGAGTACCGTAGAATGTATTTTTAATGTAGTATAATGTACATTGAATATAGTTGAATGTACTTTGAATGTAGTACAATGCACTTTGAATGTACTGGAATGTACGTTGCATGTAGCATAATGTACATTGACTATAGTAAAATGTACTTTGAATGTACTGGAATGTACGTTGCATGTAGTATAAAGTACATTGAATATAGTAAAATGTACTTTGAATGTACTGGAATGTACGTTGCCTGTAGTATAATGTACATTGAATATAGTAAAATGTACTTTGAATGTACTGGAATGTACGTTGCATGTAGTATAAAGCACATTGAATATAGTAAAATGTACTTTGAATGTACTGGAATGTACATGGCCTGTAGTATAATGTACATTGAATAATAGTAAAATGTACTTTGAATGTACTGGAATGTACGTTGCATGTAGTATAATGTACATTGAATATAGTTGAATGTACTTTGAATGTACTGGAATGTATGTTGCATGTAGTACAAAGTACATTGAATATAGTAAAATGTACTTTGAATGTACTGAAATGCACGTTGCTTGTAGTATAATGTACATTGAATAATAGTAAAATGTACTTTGAATGTACTGGAATGTACGTTGCATGTAGTATAATGTACCTTGAATATAGTAAAATGTACTTTGAATGTACTGGAATGTATATTGCATGTAGTATAATGTACATTGAATAATAGTAAAATGTACTTTGAATGTACTGGAATGTACATTGCATGTAGCTTAATGTACATTGAATATAGTTGAATGTACTTTGAATGTACTGGAATGTATGTTGCATGTAGTATAATGTACATTGAATATAGTAAAATGTACTTTGAATGTCCTGGAATGTACGTTGCATGTAGCATAATGTACATTGACTATAGTAAAATGTACTTTGAATGTACTGGAATGTACGTTGCATGTAGTATAAAGTACATTGAATATAGTAAAATGTACTTTGAATGTACTGGAATGTACGTTGCCTGTAGTATAATGTACATTGAATATAGTAAAATGTACTTTGAATGTACTGGAATGTACGTTGCATGTAGTATAAAGCACATTGAATATAGTAAAATGTACTTTGAATGTACTGGAATGTACGTGGCCTGTAGTATAATGTACCGTACATTGAATAATAGTAAAATGTACTTTGAATGTACTGGAATGTACGTTGCATGTAGTATAATGTACATTGAATATAGTTGAATGTACTTTGAATGTACTGGAATGTATGTTGCATGTAGTACAAAGTACATTGAATATAGTAAAATGTACTTTGAATGTACTGAAATGCACGTTGCTTGTAGTATAATGTACATTGAATAATAGTAAAATGTACTTTGAATGTACTGGAATGTACGTTGCATGTAGTATAATGTACCTTGAATATAGTAAAATGTACTTTGAATGTACTGGAATGTATATTGCATGTAGTATAATGTACATTGAATAATAGTAAAATGTACTTTGAATGTACTGGAATGTACATTGCATGTAGCTTAATGTACATTGAATATAGTTGAATGTACTTTGAATGTACTGGAATGTATGTTGCATGTAGTATAATGTACATTGAATATAGTAAAATGTACTTTGAATGTCCTGGAATGTACGTTGCATGTAGTATAATGTACATTGAATATAGTAAAATGTACTTTGAATGTCCTGGAATGTACGTTGCATGTAGTATAATGTACATTGAATATAGTAAAATGTACTTTGAAACTAGTAAAATGTACTTTGAATGTACTGGAATGTACGTTGCATGTAGTATAAAGTACATTGAATATAGTAAAATGTACTTTGAATGTTCTGGAATGTACGTTGCCTGTAGTATAATGTACATTGAATATAGTCAAATGTACTTTGGATGTACTGGAATGTACGTTGCATGTAGTATAATGTACATTGAATATAGTTGAATGTACTTTGAATGTACTGGAATGTACGTTGCATGTAGTATAATGTACATTGAATATAGTTTAATGTACTTTGAATGTACTGGAATGTACGTTGCATGTAGTATAATGTACATTGAATATAGTAAAATGTACTTTGAATGTACGTTGCATGTAATATAATGTACATTGAATATAGTAAAATGTACTTTGAATGTAGTACAATGTACTTTGAATGTACTGGAATGTACGTTGCATGTACTTGTAGTATAATGTACATTGAATATAGTAAAATGTACTTTGAATGTACTGGAATGTACTTTGCATGTAGTATAATATACATTAATATAGTAGAATGTACTTTGAATGCAGTATACTGTACTTTGAATGTAGTAATATGTACTTTGAATGTAGTAGAATGTACTTTGAATGTAGTAGAATGTACATTGAATGTACTGGAATGTACTTTGCAGTAGTACAATGTACATTGAATGTATTAGGATGTACTTTGAATGCAGTATAATGTACTTTAATGTAGTAATATTTACTTTGAATGTAGTAGAATTTACTTTGAATGTAGTAGAAATTACTTTGAATGTAGGTTAAGTGTAGTAGAGTGTACGTTGAATGTACTTTGAATGTAGTAGAATGTACTTTGAATTTAGTAAAATATACGTTGAATGAAGAGGAATGTGCTTGGAATCTACAGAATGTACATTGAATGTACTTTGAATGTATAGAATGTACTTTGAATGTAGTAACATGTATGTTGAATGAAGTGGAATGTGCTTGGGAAGTATAGACTCTACATTGAATGTAGTAGATTGTATTTTAAATGTAGTGGAATGTACTTTGAATGTATAGAATATACGTTCATTGTAGTAGAATGTACTTTGAATGTATAGAATATTCTTTGAATGTACAAACCCCGTTTCCATATGAGTTGGGAAATTGTGTTAGATGTAAATATAAACGGAATATAATGATTTGCAAATCCTTTTCAACCCATATTCAATTAAATGCACTACAAAGACAACATATTTGATGTTCAAACTCATAAACTTTATTTTTTATTTTTTGCAAATAATAATTAACTTAGAATTTCATGGCTGCAACACGTGCCAAAGTAGTTGGGAAAGGGCATGCTCACCACTGTGTTACATGGCCTTTCCTATTAACAACACTCAGTAAACGTTTGGGAACTGAGGAGACACTTTTATTAAGCTTCTCAGGTGGAATTCTTTCCCATTCTTGCTTGATGTACAGCTTAAGTTGTTCAACAGTCCGGGGGTCTCCGTTGTGCTATTTTAGGCTTCATAATGCGCCACACATTTTCAATGGGAGACAGGTCTGGACTTTAGGCAGGCCAGTCTAGTACCCGCACTCTTTTACTATGAAGCCACGTTGATGTAACACGTGGCTTGGCATTGTCTTGCTGAAATAAGCATGGTAACGTTGCTTGGATGGCAACATATGTTGCTCCAAAACCTGTATGTACCTTTCAGCATTAATGGTGCCTTCACAGATGTGTAAGTTACCCATGTCTTGGGCACTAATACACCCCCACACCATCACAGATGCTGGCTTTTCAACTTTGCGCCTAGAACAATCCGGATGGTTCTTTTCCTATTTGGTCCAGAGGACACAACGTCCATAGTTTCCAAAAACAATTTGAAATGTGGACTCGTCAGACCACAGAACACTTTTCCACTTTGTATCAGTCCATTTTAGATGAGCTCAGGCCCAGCGAAGCAGACGGCGTTTCTGGGTGTTGTTGATAAACGGTTTTCGCCTTGCATAGGAGAGTTTTAACTTGCACTTACGGATGTAGCGACCAACTGTAGTTACTGACAGTGGGTTTCTGAAGTGTTCCTGAGCCCATGTGGTGATATCCTTTACACACTGATGTCGCTTGTTGATGCAGTACAGCCTGAGGGATCGAAGGTCACGGGCTTAGCTGCTTACGTGCAGTGATTTCTCCAGATTCTCTGAACCCTTTGATGATATTACAGAGCGTAGATGGTGAAATCCCTAAATTCCTTGCAATAGCTGGTTGAGAAAGGTTTTTCTTAAACCATTCAACAATTTCCTCATGCATTTGTTGACAAAGTGGTGACCCTCGCCCCATCCTTGTTTGTGAATGACTGAGCATTTCATGGAATCTACTTTTATACCCAATCATGGCACCCACCTGTTCCCAATTAGCCTGTTCACCTGTGGGATGTTCCAAATAAGTGTTTCAACTTGATCAGTATTTATTGCCACCTTTCCCAACTTCTTTGTCATGTGTTGCTGGCATCAAATTCTAAAGTTAATGATTATTTGCAAAAAAAAAATGTTTATCAGTTTGAACATCAAATATGTTGTCTTTGTAGCATATTCAACTGAACATGGGTTGAAAAGGATTTGCAAATCATTGTATTCCATTTATATTTACATATAACACAATTTCCCAACTCATATGGAAACGGGGTTTGCAGTTGAATGTACTTTGAATGTAGTAAAATGTACTTTTGAATGTAGTCGAATGTACTTTGAATGTACATAATGTATGTCGAATGTAGTAAAATGTACTTTGAATGTACACAAATGTACTTTGATTGTAGTGGAGTGTACTTTGAATGTACTCAAATGTACTTTGAGTGTAGTAGAATGTACTTAGTATGAAGTTCATCAGCAATGTCTGGTAAATAAATGAGTTTTACCACAAAGAAAAACGTCTACATACTTGGATGTTAAACTGATCTAGTATACTGATTGGTGATTGGTCAGGGGGCGTGTCACTCACCGAGGGGCAGCTGCTGATTGGTACACACTGTTTGGGTCGACACTCCACACTTCCTTTCACACATGCACACAACGTGCAGTTGAATGATGACCACATGTCTCCTTCCTGTTGATGACATCATCAAAACATCACAAGACTGCATTCACTCTGCGTTCATCCATCCATCCATCACTTTATCCATCCATCCAACAATTTATATATCCTCTCATTCATGCATCAATCCATCCATCATCCATCAATTTACTGTATATATCCTCTCATTCATCCATCTATTCATCCTTCAGCCGTCAGTGTATCCCTTCATTCATCCATCAATTTATATATCTTCTCAATCATCCATCAATCCATCCATCCATTCATCACTTTATCATCCATCCATCAATTTACTGTATATATCCTCTCATTCATCCATCAATTCATCCTTCAGCCATCTGTGCATCCCTTCATTCATCCATCCTTCAATCCACACATCCATCCATCAATTTATATATCCTCTCAATCATCCATCATCCATTCATCACTTTATCATCCATCCATCAATTTACTGTATATATCCCTTCATTCATCTATCCATCACTTCAGCCATCCATCCATTAATTTATATATCATCTCATTCATCCATCAATCCATCCTTCAGCCAGCTGTGTATTCATTCATCATTCATCCATCACTTCATTCATTCATCAATTTAAATATCCTCTCATTTATCCATCAATCCATCCTTCAGCCATCTGTGTATCCCTCATTCATCCATCAATTTATATATCCTCTCATTCATGCATCCATTCATCACCCATCCATCAATTTACTGTATATATCCTCTAATTCATCCATTGATCTATTCATCCTTTAGCCATCTTTATATGCCTTCATTCATCCATCCATCAATCCACACATCCATCCATTATCCATCCATCAATGTATATATCCTCTCATTCATCCATCAATCCATACATCTATGCATCCATTGATCACTTCACCATCCATCCATCAATTTACTGTATTTATCCCTTCATTCCTCCATCCATTAATTTATATATCCTCTCATTCATCCATCCATCAATTTATATATCCTCTCATTCATCCATCAATCCATCCTTTAGCCATCTGTGTATCCCTCATTCATCCATCACTTCATACATCAATTTATATATCCTCTCATTCATGCATCAATCCATCCATACATTCATCATCCATCGATCAATTTACTGTATATATCCTCTAATTCATCCATTGATCTATTCATCCTTTAGCCATCTGTATATGCCTTCATTCATCCATCCATCAATCCACACATCCATCCATTATCCATCCATCAATGTATATATCCTCTCATTCATCCATCAATCCATACATCTATGCATCCATTGATCACTTCACCATCCATCCATCAATTTACTGTATTTATCCCTTCATTCCTCCATCCATTAATTTATATATCCTCTCATTCATCCATCCATCAATTTATATATCCTCTCATTTATCCATCAATCCATCCTTCAGCCATCTGTGTATCCCTCATTCATCCATCACTTCATACATCAATTTATATATCCTCTCATTCATGCATCAATCCATCCATACATTCATCATCCATCCATCAATTTACTGTATATATCCTCTCATTCATCCAGGCATGTGTGTATCTCTTCATTCATCCATTCCTCAATCAATGGATATATCCTCTCATTCATCTATCAATCCATACATCTATCCATCTATTGATCACTTCACCATCCATCCATCAATTTACTGTATTTATCCCTACATTCGCCCATCCATTAATTTATATATCCTCTCATTCATCCATCAATCCATCATTCATCCATCCATCAATTAATATATCCTCTCATTTATCCATCAATCCATCCTTCAGCCATCTGTGTATCCCTCATTCATCCATCACTTCATCCATCAATTGATATATCCTCTCAATGTATCCACTAATCCATCCTTCAGGTTTCTATGTATCCCTCATTCATCCATCAATCAATCCATCTATCATTCATCACTTCATCCATCCATCAATCAATCCATCCATCCATTTATATATTGCTTCATTCAGCCATCAATCTATCTTTCATCCATCCATCAGTTTATATATCCCTTCAATGGGACGGCGTGGATCAGTTGGGAGAGTGGCCTTGCCAGCAACCTGAGGGTTCCTGGTTCGATCCCCACCCTTCTACCAACCTTGGCACGTCCGTTCTGTCCTTGAGCAAGACACTTCATCCTTGCTCCTGATGGGTCGTGGTTAGGGCCTTGCATGGCAGGTCCCGCCATCAGTGTGTGAATGTGTGTGTGAATGGGTGAATGTGGAAATAGTGTCAAAGCCCTTTGAGTACCTTGAAGGTAGAAAAGCGCCATACAAGTATAACCCATTTACCATTTACCATTGATCCATCTTTCGACCACCCATTCATCCATCTGTATATCCCTTCATTCATCCATCAACCCATCCCTCCATTCATCCATCACTTCATCCATCGACCCTTCCCTCCCTTCATCCATCCATTCTTCCCTCCCTTCATCCATCCATGTTGTCTCACCCTGTAGATTTTGTTGCGGACTCTGCAGTACTTCACTTCCTCCACCTTCACGTAGGACAAGCACTCCTCACAGCAGTGGTCTCCATGGCAACTGGCGGCGCGCGAGCAGCGCCGCCTGCAGACCACGGTGGAGTTCTGGAGGAGGAGGAGGAAGAGGAGGAGGAGGAGGAGGAGGAGGAGGTCAGGGTGTCATCAAGTCACACATGTTGGCGCGGTGCCAGGCGGTCAGTACCTTGCACGTGCACGA
Source organism: Nerophis lumbriciformis (assembly GCF_033978685.3). Classification (NCBI taxonomy): domain Eukaryota; kingdom Metazoa; phylum Chordata; class Actinopteri; order Syngnathiformes; family Syngnathidae; genus Nerophis; species Nerophis lumbriciformis. Next base: position 52,654,154 of record NC_084551.2, read on the forward strand.
GGTGCAGTTGTCGTGCGGGAAGGTGGCGGCGTTCTCCAGGACCTCGCTGTGGAAGAGGCAACTCCCCCGAGATAGGTCGAACACCTTCCTCTGACCTGCAGGACGAGGAAGAGGATGATGACATCATCTTTGCCCAGACGTGACCACACACACAGCAACGGTTCATTACCCAGACATTTGGGACAGCACTGTCCTGGAGGGGTGTGGCTGAGGTGGGCGGGGCAAGAAAGGACAGGACACGCCTCCCTCATGCAGAGAGTCCGTCCTCCCTGCAACAACAGCAGCATTTGTCAGCATGTCCTCCACCTTCTGTGTCTTCTACAAGCAATGACATCACACTCACAACTCCAATACCTAAAGGCCTGTGTACTTACTCAGTACACTCTGGGCCTGATCTACTAAGATCTAAACAGCGTGTGCAAACTGTAAAACTGCGTGTACTATTGCTGTGTGATCTACTAATAGTACAATTTAGGGGGCCTATTTAAGTGGGGATTTTGCGTGCACTAAGCGGCTTCACCATGGAAACACTCATTTCTCTCCACATTCAATAATATTAGGGTTGCACAATGTTGTCAACAAGCACCAGATGTCTATAATCTGTACCACCTTTTCTGTTGTACAACAGAAACTATTTTTTAGCACTGAGAAATAGGAGTGTCAATCTTTGGGCACCTAACGATTCGATCCGATTCCGATGGGGTGACGATTCGATTCAGAATCGATTCCCAATTCAACATGATTTCCGATTCAAACCGATTCTCGCAATTTATTATTTGATACAATAGTTATCATAAAACCTTTTCAAAACCGGTTACAGGCTAAAATTTTTTCCTAAAAACATCAATGTTTATTTATATAGCCCTAAATCACAAGTGTCTCAAAGGGCTGCACAAGCCACAACGACATCCGCGGTACAGAGCCCACATAAGGGCAAGGAAAAACTCACAACCCAGTGGGATGTCAATATGAATGACTATGAGAAACCTTCGAGAGGACCGCAGATGTGGGTGACCCCTCCCTCAAGGGGATTAATTAATTTTAAAATGTATGTATGTATTTATTTATTTATTTAAATATAAAATTTATCAAATTTATTTAAAATATTTAAATGTATTTAAAAAAAAAAAGTATTATAAAATTAACTTGTATATATGTAAAACAAAATGTATATACAGTATATTTCATTTTGAGTACCTTGAAGGTAGAAAAGCGCTATACAAGTATAACCCATTATTGATACATTTTTTTTAATCCATCCATCCATCCATCTTCTTCCGCTTATCCGAGGTCTGGTCGCGGGGGCAGCAGCCTAAGCAGGGAAGCCCAGACTTTCCTCTCCCCACCCACTCCGTCCAGCTCTTCCCGGGGGATCACGAGGCGTTCCCAGGCCAGCCGGGAGACATAGTCTTCCCAACGTGTCCTGGGTCTTCCCCGTGGCCTCCTACCGGTTGGACGTGCCCTAAACATCGTTCGGGTGGCATCCTGACCAGATGCCCGAACCACCTCATCTGGCTCCTCTCGATGTGGAGGAGCAGCGACTTTACTTTGAGCTCCCCCCGGATGACAGAGCTTCTCACCCTATCTCTAAGAGAGAGACCCGCCACCTGGCGGAGGAAACTCATTTCAGCCGCGTGTACCCGTGATCTTGTCCTTGTCCCTAAATTGCGAGCTTTGCCTTCCGGCTCAGCTCCTTCTTCACCACAACGGATCGATACAGCGTCCGCATTACTGAAGACGCCGCACCCATCCGCCAGTCGATCTCACGATTCACTCTTCCCTCACTCGTGAACAAGACTCCCAGGTACTTGAACTCCTCCACTTTTTTTTTTAATCGATTTTTGAAAATTATGAATCAATTTAGAATCATTAAAAAACGAATCGCAATTCGAAAGTGTACCGATTATTCTGTGTACTCCTACAGCACCGCAGTGCATTAATGCGTCTGGAATGATCCCAACGCAAGAAAATGCATATTGCAAGATATTTCTTCATGTAGGCGATGTACCATAACCAAGTATTGTCTGACCATTGTCTGTCTTTGCAGCCGTGTGCGTAATAAGTGTGCCATTTTGCACTCAGATTCCAGATGTACTAAACAAAAACGCACAACAACGCCCGCAGAACAGTTTCAGCATTGATAAATCGTGTTTGCATCTTCTCCTCCCGGTATTGTGGGCGCCCTGATGATCGGAATATATTCTGCATAATCACGACGACAGACACGTTAAATGGATTGCGCTCCTTAGTCTGCTCACTTAACGGACGCAATCCTCTGCTCACTAGTTTAGTGGATCAGCTATCGATCGTGTGCTATCAGGTTTACGAGCAAAAATCTAGTAGATCAGTAGATCACTTGGCAGCCATCTAGGATGAAGAACACGAGGACTAAAACTCACCGTGCAAGTACACTTGACGCAAGGTTTGCCTTCTGGACTGAACTCCTCCTTCTCTTTGTACAGACGACCCTCGAAAATGCAAGCTGAAACATAAAAAGACAAAAAAAATTAACTTCCCTGTAGTGAGACAGGAGGCGGAGCTGTGGCTGTCCGGTGGGCGGGGCTTACTGGGACAGGTGGGGCAGCACTTCTTGGGATGAATCTTGGGGTTCTTGCAGTGAACCACACACTGCACCTCTGCTTCCGTGATCACGCCTTCCTGCCGCAACAAGGAAACAATATTTTATGTCGGACCACCTTTTTCTATGTTAGAACTAGAGATGTCCGATAATATCGGACTGCCGATATTATCGGCTGATAAATGATTTAAAATGTAATAACGGAAATGATCGGTATCGGTTTCAAAAAGTGAAATGTATGACTTTTTAAAGCGCCGCTGTGTACACGGACGTAGGGAGATGTACGGAGCGCCAATAAACCTTAAAGGCACTGCCTTTGCGTGCCGGCCCAATCACATAATATCTACTGCTTTTCACACACACAAGTGAATGCCATGCATACTTGGTCAACAGCCATACAGGTCACACTGAGGGTGGCCGTATAAACAACTTTAACACTATTACAAATATGCGCCACACTGTGAACCCACACCGAACAAGAATGACAAACACATTTCGGGAGAACATCCGCACCGTAACACAACATAAACACAACAGAACAAACACCCAGAACCCCTTGCGGCACTAACTCTTTCGGGATGCTACAATATACACCCCCCGCCCACTCTCCCCAACCCCGCCCACCTCAACCCCGCCGCCCCATCTCCCGAATTCAGAGGTCTAGTATACTCTGGACTGAAGCTGTGTGCCTTCATTGTTTTTGTAGCTTTTGTTTTGAGGCATGTTTAAAAAAAATAAAAAATAATGCACTTTGTGAAAGTCAAAGTATAGTATTTCCCATAGTTGTAGTGGGTATCAGGATTATCGGGGCGGTATAGCTCGGTTGGTACAGCGGCCGTGCCAGCAACTTGAGGGTTGCAGGTTCGATCCCCGCTTCCGCCATTCTAGTCACTGCCGTTGTGTCCTTGGGCAAGACACTTTACCCACCTGCTCCCAGTGCCACCCACACTTGTTTAAATGTAACTTAGATATTGGGTTTCACTATGTAAAGCGCTTTGAGTCACTTGAGAAAAAGCGCTATATAAATATAATTCACTTCCCTTCACTTCACTATTATCTCAGGGAGAGCATGTCCCAAATTCCAAGCTGCTGTTTTGAGGCATGTTAAAAAAATACTGCACTTTGTGACTTCAATAATAAATATGGCAGTGCCATGTTGCCACTTTTTTCCATAACTTGAGTTGAAGTTGTTCTCTTATTTTGAAAAACCTTGTTTTTGATTGATTGATTGGAACTTGTATTAGTAGATTGCACAGTACAGTACATATTCCGTACAATTGACCACTACCGTACTATACCGGAGTATAAGACGCACCGGCCGAAAATGCATAATAAAGAAGGGGAAAACATACATAAGTCGCACTGGAGTATAAGTCGCATTTTTTGGGGAAATTTATTTGATAAAACCCAACACCAAGAATAGACATTTGAAGAGGGTTGCGGGGTTGTATATTGTAGCGTCCCGGAAGAGTTAGTGCTGCAAGGGGTTCTGGGTATTTCTTCTGTGGTGTTTATGTTGTGTTACGGTGCGGATGTTCTCCCGAAATGTGTTTGTCATTCTTGTTTGGTGTGGGTTCACAGTGTGGCGCATATTTGTAAGTGTCAAAGTTGTTTATACGGCCACCCTCAGTGTGACCTGCATGGCTGTTGACCAAGTTTCACACACTTTTGTGTGTGTGAAAAGCCGTAGATATTATGTGATTGGGCCGGCACGCAAAGGCAGTGCCTTTAAGGTTTATTGGCGCTCTGAACTGTACATCTGCGTTTTAAAAAGTCATACATTTTAGTTTTTGAAACCGATACCAATAATTTACGATATTACATTTTAAAGCATTTATCGGCCGATAATATCGGCAGTCCGATATTATCGGACATCTCTAAGTAAAGCGGCTGATCAAACAAAACAGAAGTCATCGTCATGGACCCACTAGCTGTGGAAGTTAGCTCTCTAATCAGCTAAACAGACTCAATAACTCCACGGTGACGTTTTGGTGAATTTACTGAGGAATTTGTGACTTTTTTTTTTCCCAGAACCCCTAGCAATGATAGTTTTACATGCAGAAAACAATGTGAAAAGCATATTTATGATGAATGAAACGTATTAATTATTATTTAGCATCACTTTTAACTCTGTTGAACACTTTCGTTGGCGAGTGGAGGGGAACTACAAGTGCCTTCTTGATTTCAATAGTGTTTCTCCCCTGCTTTGTTAAAGTGCTAGCACTCGCAACTTTCTTTGGCCCCATGGGGCGTACCCAATAAAAAAAAAATCCAGAGACTGAATCACTAACTTGTAGATTCTTGGTTCATTCTTCAGTAAAATAGAGGAACAAATGGACTAGTTTGTTCAAAGATTCAGGCAAAGGTTTATATCGTTAACTGAATCGTATGAAAAGCGAGGTTCCGCCACGGTATTGTTATCATTCGTGTTACCTGGCAGCGACGGGTCGTACAGGGCTTGGTGGCGCTGGTCCAGGACACAGAGCTGTTGTAGGCACGTCCGTCCAACATGCAACCTAAGAAGTCATAAGGTGAGAATCAGAGCTGAAACTTGTTGTCGTTGTTGAAGAAAAACAAGATATCGGCACGATCAAGAGGGTCCGTATCGTCTAAACCAAGGGCATATATAGTGTGGACCTGGGGGACATTTACGGCCCGCAGGTAGTAATGTTTAAAAAAAACAAAAACAATTAAAAAAAAAAAGGAAATAAAAAAGCAACCAGGTGAAATGTAACAAGAAAAACTTGCAATGTTGACTCTGATAACACAAAATTGCCACGCAGGAGGTTTTTTCCCCCTTTAAATCTGTCATTGTTACAAAAAATAATAATTAATCAAAATCAATGTTTTTATGAATTACTGACCAATTACCTCACATAAAATATTACACTTTTTAAAAAAAAATTCAGGAAAATAATTAATATTTTGTGTGTTTCCCATATAAAAAACAATTATTTTTTTTTAAAGGGCAAAAAACAACAAATTTAAAAAAACATGTAAAAAATAGTAAAAAACGTGTAATCAACAGACAGATCTGAAATTGATCTTGAGACTTAAGTGTTAAAAGTAGAAAAAAAATACTTATTTTTTACACTTATATGAATTTATGTGGGATTTTTTCAAACTAATTGCTCAAAAAATAATAATGAATTAAAATCAACGGTGTTATGAATTATTGACCTATTTGATGAAGGCTCTAATTACTTCATATCAAATATTCCACTTTAAAAATCTTTTTGTGGAAAATGATGCATCTTTTGTGATTTGCCATAAAAAATGAGGTTTTGTTGACAAAAAGGGCATAATATATATATGTATGTATGTATATATGTATGTGTATATACATATATAATACTTTATATTGACAAATAGACCTGAAGTTGATCTCGATATTTAAGCATTAATATTAATATGTGACTTATTATTATTATTATTATTATTTTAAAACCTTTGTTTATTGGATTTTTGACATACACAGTGCATGGATACAATTAAACACATATCAAATGGTCTTTTTTTTCTCCCCAAAACAAGTTACCCACCAAAATGATACATAAGATCAAATAAAATAATAAACCAGAAATAATAATAACAATTAAAAAATCAAAACATGCATCAGTCAAATAAGTAAATCAAATATTGACATGAAGCCACTGCACTCCTGAGTGTCCTCAACACAGTACAATATTGAACAAAATTAAACAAAATGCTCATCAATTTTCTACCTTTTTATTTACTTTTACTTTTCAATCGGGGTTAAAATTGAGATCAGCATATGTGACTTGTTTTTAACATTTTTATGACTGAGACCCATCTGGGTCCTCTGGGCCAAACTTGAGGGGAGCTCTAAAGGAAAAAAAAATCAAAAAATCTGTATATTGGTTTTGAAATAGAAAAATATCAAAATGGCCCCCGAATGCTTTGATTTTTCAGTGTGCGGCCCTCAGTGGGAAAAAGTTTGGACACCCCTGGTCTAAACCTACATATTAGAGATGTCCGATAATGGCTTTTTTGCCGATATCCGATATTGTCCAACTCTTAAGTACCGATTCCGATATCAACCGATACCGATACATACAGTCGTGGAATTAACATATCATTTTGTTGTGATGCCCCGCTGGATGCATTAAACAATGTAACAAGGTTTTCCAAAATAAATCAACCCAAGTTATGGAAAAAAATGCCAACATGGCACTGCCATATTTATTATTGAAGTCACAAATTGCATTCTGTTTTTAACATGCCTCAAAACAGCAGCTTGGAATTTCGGACATGCTCTCCCTGACAGAGCATGAGGAGGTTGACGTGGGCGGGGTAGCGGGGGGGTGTATAATGTAGCGTCCCGGAAGAGGTAGTGCTGCAAGGGGTTCTGGGTATTTGTTCTGTTGTGTTTATGTTGTGTTACGGTGCGGCTGCTCTCCCGAAATGTGTTTGTCATTCTTATTTGGTGTGGGTTCACAGTGTGGCGCATATTTGTAACAGTGTTAAAGTTGTTTATACGGCCACCCTCAGTGTGACCTGTATGGCTGTTGACCAAGTATGTTTGCATTCACTTGTATGTGTGTGAAAAGCCGTAGATATTATGTGACTGGGCCGGCACGCAAAGGCAGTGCCTGTAAGGCACGCCTCAAATATGGTTGTCTGGGTGGAAATCGGAAGAAATTCGGGAGAATGGTTGCCCCGGGAAACCGATACAGATCATTTCCGATGTTACATTTTAAAGCATTTATCGGCCGATAATATCGGCAGTCTGATTTCATCGGACATCTCTACTACAGATGACAGAAATGTCCTCACTAAATAAGCTTTGTTTGTTCCAGTCAGTACTTGGTCCCCACAAGGGTGGAATATGTGAAACACACACACACACACACACACACACACACACACACACACACACACACACACACACACACACACACACACACACAGCCTGCACTAAATTATTAGGCTCTTCATTTCAGGCCACTGACAGTAAATGGCCGGAGATCGATGTTTGAAACGTGACGACCGTCATTGATTTGCTTTGCCGGACCCAAACTGATCCTGTGTCAGCACTAAAAGGCATCTTGTAGACCAATCAGCACGTTTGGAAGGTCCAAGTCCCACAAAGGCTCCCATCAGCTTCATGCACGCTACCGCCACATGGCCAACGGCGGAGCCTTCTGATGGCAGTGCGTCAAAGAAAAGAAAAGTAGAAACAGAGAAATACAGCGTGCTTGGTCTTAACCAGGGTCTAACCAGGGTCTAACCCAAGGGCCGCGTACTGAAACGTCCAAACATGCGCGGGCCATAATGCTATTTTTAAAATAAATAAAAACAGATGTTGTAACAGAATGACATAACTTTGTGTCAGCTTTGACAAAGCATATGATAATGACTTTTTAGTATGTACAGTCGTGGTCAAAAGTTTCCATACACTTGTAAAGAACATAATGTCATGGCTGTCTTGAGTTTCCAATCATTTCTACAACTCTTATTTTTTTGTGATAGAGTGATTGGAGCACATACTTGTTGGTCACAAAAAACATTCATGAAGTTTGGTTCTTTTATGAATTTATTATGGGTCTACTGAAAATGTTTCACTGCAATAAGGCGCTTTTGGTAGCCATCCACAAGCTTCTGCAGTTCAGCTAAATTTGTTGCTTTTCTGACATGGACTTTGTGGGGAGGCGTGGCCTGCGGACCTGCAGAGAGGCGGGGTGCGAGATCGGCGACAGGTGCGTAGATGGCCCACCTGGGCGCGTTTTGCTAATCACCTGTCACTGTGTAAAAAGGCAGCAGCCGAGAAGGACGGGGCTGGAGAAGTTGGAGTTGGTGGATGACGAGCATGCGCGAGGAAGAGCGAAACGGAGACGGAGACAAGGAAGACGGAAAAGCGACTCGAAGAAAGAGACCGTCACGAGAGGCGAGAGCTGCTGAAAAGCAACCAGAGCAAGCTGAGGTTTATTGAAAAATAAACAGACTCTCAAAACTGCCACGCCTGTCATGTCTCACATTGGTGGTCCAAGAAACCCGGAGTTGCAAGACCTTCCACAGACTTGTTTCTTCCACACATTTAAGTCAGGACTTTGGGAAGGCCATTCTAAAACCTTCATTCTAGCCTGATTTAGCCATTCCTTTCCCACTTTTGATGTGTGTTTGGGGTCGTTGTCCTGTTGGAACACCCAACTGCGCCCAAGACCCAACCTCCGGGCTGATGATTTCAGCTTGTCCTGAAGAATTTGGATGTAATCCTCCTTTTTCATTGTCCCATTTACTCTCTGTAAAGCACCAGTTCCATTGGCAGCTAAACAGGCCCAGAGCATAATACTACCACCACCATGCTTGACGGTAGGAATTGTGTTCCTGGGATTAAAGGCCTCACCTATTCTCCTGCAAACACATTGCTGGGTATTGTGGCCAAACAGCTAAATTTTTGTTTCATCTGACATCACATGGACAAAGATAAGACCTTCTGGAGGAAAGTTCTGTGCTCTAATCACTGTATCACAAAAAAATAAGAGTTGTAGAAATGATTGGAAACTGACATTATGTTCTTTACAAGTGTATGACCACGACTGTATGTCCCGATCAACGTTTTCCGTTTTTTTGGCCTCAGATACGATCCAATTTCAAGTCTCGATTCGATACTTTGACAATAATTTACAGATATGAAAATGTTTTATAGTGAGTAACTAAATTGAAAAAAATAACAAATTTTTCTAAGTAAAATGTGCTTGTATTGTGGTAAACTGGATGATGTATTATCTTTCCGCTATTGAATGCTACACAGCAGGGGTGTCCAAAGTGCGGCTCGGGGGCCATTTGCAGCCCGCAGCTCATTTTTTTAACGGCTCGCGGCACATTCTAAAAATATTGTTACAGAACAAAAAGTGAGGGGAAAAAAGAGCATACAGGTGAAATGTAACAAGTAAAAGTTGCAATGTTGACCCTACTAACACAGATGTTTTTTCGTTAAAGCTGTCATTGCTCAAAAATAAAAATGACTCAAAATCAATGTTGTTATGAATGATTGCCCTATTCAAGGCTCCAAATACTTAACATCAAATATTACACTTTATAATAATGTTTGGGGAAAATATTGCATATTTTGTGTGTTTGCCGTTTAAAAAACAAAGTTTTATTTGACAAAAACAAAATAAAAAATATATAAATAAATAAAAAACGTAAAATTGATGGATGGATCTGGAATTGATCTAAAGATTTAAGTGTAAAATGTATGACTTATTTTTAACACTTTTATGAGTGGGACCCTTTTGGATGCCCAGGAATTTTAGTGGATTTTTTTTGTCATTGTTCCAAAAACAATAATGAATCAAAATCAATGTTGTTATGAATTGAGCCATTTAAGGTCCCAGTTACTTCATATCAAATATTCTACTTTGAAATATTTATTGGGGAAAATATTGCATATTTTGTGTCTTTGCTGCAAAAACGTTTTTTTTTTGTTTTTTTTACCAAAAAGGTCATATAACAAACAAACAAGCAAACAAAAAACATTGAAAAAAAAACAAAACATAAGCAACGGATGGATCTTAAATTGAAAGTGTTAAAAAAAATGTATGACTGATGATTTTTTATTTTAGTGGGATTTTTTTTTTAAATGGTCATTGCTCAAAAAATAATAATGAATCAAAATCAATGTTGTTATGAACTATTGATATACCATATTCAAGGCTCCAAATACTTTACATTAAATATTATACTTTGTAATAATATTGGGGGAAAATATTAAATAATATTGAATATTTTGTGTGTTTGCCGTTTAAAAAACAATGTTTTCTTTGACAAAAAAGGCCATAAAACAAAAATACAAAAAAAAACAACCCAAAAATATAATTGACGGATAGATCTTGAATTGATCTCAAGATTTAAATGTTGAAAAAAATGTATGACCTATTTTTAACACTTTTATGAGTGGGACCCTTTTGGATCCCCAAGAATTTTTGTGGATTTTTTTTGTCAGTGCTCCAAAAATAATTATGAATCAAAATCAATGTTGTTATGAATTGAGCCATTTAAGGTCCCAGTTACTTCATATCAAATATTCTACTTTGAAATATTTATTGGGGAAAATATTGCATATTTTGTGGCTTTGCCGCAAAAACGTTTTTTTTTGGTTGTTGTTGTTTGTTTTTGTTTTGTTTGTTTTTACAAAAAAAGGGCGTTTTACATACAAACAAACAAACAAACAAAAAACTGACAAAAAATAAACATTAAATCGACAGATGGATCTTAAATTGATCTAAAGATTTAAGTGTTTAAACATTTTTTATGACTTATTTTAACGCTTTTATGAGTGGGATTCTTTTGGACCCTCAGGCATTTTAGTGTTATGTGTGTGTATATGTGTAAATAAATGAATACTGAAATTCAAGTATTTCTCTTATTTATATATATATATATATATATATATATATATATATATATATATATATATCCATCCATTTTCTACAAGTCGCCACCTCATCGCAGGGCCAACACAGATAGACAGACAACATTCACACTCACATTCACACACTAGTGCCAATTTAGTGTTGCCAATCAACCTATATATATATATATATATATATATATATATATAGCTAGAATTCACTGAAAGTCAAGTATTTCTTATATATATATATATATATATATATATATATATATATGAAATACTTGACTCCTCCCCTCTTAACCACGCCCCCCTCCCCCTCACCTCCCGAAATCGGAGGTCTCAAGGTTGGCAAGTATGGTGTACTGAGGCCAGTAGTTCTTGGACTTCAAGTGTCAAGCACGTCATTCCGACACGGCGACACCAAAGGTATTAAAAATTAAAGACGGCGCCGACGATGAAACGCCCGCGGTCGCCCTGGCAACGAGGAGGACTGCCGCGCCTCCAGATGAGGTGCGGCCTCGTAAAGTGCAATCAGGCGCGTGAAGAAGTGTATGGAAACCACATGGCCTCGCGGCGAGAACAGGAAATGGTATTTCCACACTTCCTGTTCAGCTCTTCAGGTACAATAAACAAATTTGAGGTCGTCGCGTGTTACCTTTGCAGCGCTCGCAGCACGCGCCGGTTTGCTTGACCACCAGGGCGCAATCCTCCGACACGGGCGGACATTTCTCCTGCTTGCAGTCGGCCTTGCCCTCCTGCAAGATGGAGAAAGAAGCAGAAGGTTGGAGACGTGCGCTTCAAAAATAAGAGCAGTAAAATAAAGGCGGAGATGAGCCTCAGGAGGACAAAGACAGACGTGACTTTATTATTCCCGACGTGACCTCATGCTGGGCCACCGTGAAACGCTCCATGAGTCACCGCGACAACCCAAACAACTTCAAAGTCTTAAAGTCTTCAAAACATCCGAGTAAAAAACGTTGCTATAAACTCAAAACAAACGGAACCTGTCAATAACGTCTTTGTGGTCACATGATCATAACATGTGGTTATTTCTTTTGAAAAAATAAATCTGGCGAATTGCTTTGTTGCTGCCATGTGACCTGGAGGCACTTCCTGTTTCTCTTGGCGGGCAAACATTTAATAGTGCATGACAGGGTAGAGTAAAACTTTTAATATTGTATGACAGGGTTGAGTAAAACTGTTAATATTGTATAACAGGGTAGAGTAAAACTTTTAATATTGTATAACAGGGTAGAGTAAAACTTGTAATATTGTATAGTAGGGCAGAATAAATATTTTAATATTGTATATGGTTGAGTAAATCTTTTAATATTGTATGACAGGATAGAGTAAAACTTTTAATATTGTATAGTAGGGTAGAAGAACTATTTTAATATTGAATATGGTAGAGTAAAACTTTCAATATCGTATATGGTTGAGTAAATCGTTTAATATTGTATGACAGGTTGGAGTAAAACTTTTAATATTGTATAGTAGGGTAGAAGAAATATTTTAATATTGTATATGGTAGAGTACAACTTTTAATATTGTATGACAGGGTAGAGTAAAACTTTTCATATTGTATGACAGGGTAGAGTAAAACTTTTAATATTGTATGACAGGGTAGAGTAAAACATTTAATATTGTATGACAGGGTAGAGTAAAACTTTTAATATTGTATGACACGGTAGAGTAAAACTTTTAATATTGTATAGTATGGTGGAAGAAATATTTTAATATTGTATATAGTAGAGTAAAATTTTTAATATTGTATATGGTAGAGTAAAACTTTTAATATTGTATGACCGGGTAGAGTAAAACTTTTAATATTGTATGACAGGGTAGAGTAAAACTTTTAATATTGTACAGTAGGGAAGAAGAAATATTTTACTATTGTATATGGTAGAGTAAACATTTTAAAATTGTTTGACAGGGTAGAGTAAAACTTTAAATTTTGTATGACAGGGTAGAGTAAAACTTTAAATATTGTATGACAGGGTAGAGTAAAACTATTAATATTGTATGACAGGGTAGAGTAAAACTTTTAATATTGTATGACACGGTAGAGTAAAACTTTTAATATTGTATAGTATGGTGGAAGAAATATTTTAATATTGTATATGGTAGAGTAAAACTTTTAATATTGTATAACCGGGTAGAGTAAAACTTTTAATATTGTATGACAGGGTAGAGTAAAACTTTTAATATTGTACAGTAGGGTAGAATAAATATTGTACTATTGTATATGGTAGAGTAAACATTTTAAAATTGTTTGACAGGGTAGAGTAAAACTTTAAATTTTGTATGACAGGGTAGAGTAAAACTTGTAATATTGTATAGTAGGGCAGAATAAATATTTTAATATTGTATATGGTTGAGTAAATCTTTTAATATTGTATGACAGGATAGAGTAAAACTTTTAATATTGTATAGTAGGGTAGAAGAACTATTTTAATATTGAATATGGTAGAGTAAAACTTTCAATATCATATATGGTTGAGTAAATCGTTTAATATGGTATGACAGGTTGGAGTAAAACTTTTAATATTGTATAGTAGGGTAGAATAAATATTTTAATATTGTATATGGTAGAGTACAACTTTTAATATTGTATGACAGGGTAGAGTAAAACTTTTCATATTGTATGACAGGGTAGAGTAAAACTTTTAATATTGTATGACAGGGTAGAGTAAAACATTTAATATTGTATGACAGGATAGAGTAAAACTTTTAATATTGTATGACACAGTAGAGTAAAACTTTTAATATTGTATAGTATGGTGGAAGAAATATTTTAATATTGTATATGGTAGAGTAAAACTTTTAAAATTGTATATGGTAGAGTAAAACTTTTAATATTGTATAACCGGGTAGAGTAAAACTTTTAATATTGTATGACTGGGTAGAGTAAAACTTTTAATATTGTACAGTAGGGTAGAAGAAATATTTTACTATTGTATATGGTAGAGTAAACATTTTAAAATTGTTTCACAGGGTAGAGTAAAACTTTAAATTTTGTATGACAGGGTAGAGTAAAACTTTTAATATTGTATGACAGGGTAGAGTAAAACATTTAATATGGTATGACAGGGTAGAATAAAACTTTTAAAATTGTATGACACGGTAGAGTAAAACTTTTAATATTGTATAGTATGGTGGAAGAAATATTTTAATATTGTATATGGTAGAGTAAAACTTTTAATATTGTATAACCGGGTAGAGTAAAACTTTTAATATTGTATGACAGGGTAGAGTAAAACTTTTAATATTGTACAGTAGGGTAGAAGAAATATTTTACTATTGTATATGGTAGAGTAAACATTTTAAAATTGTTTGACAGGGTAGAGTAAAACTTTAAATTTTGTATGACAGGGTAGAGTAAAACTTTTAATATTGTATGACAGGGTAGAGTAAAACTTTTAATATTGTATGACAGGGTAGAGTAAAACATTTAATATTGTATGACAGGGTAGAGTAAAACTTTTAATATTGTATGACACGGTAGAGTAAAACTTTTAATATTGTATAGTATGGTGGAAGAAATATTTTAATATTGTATATGGTAGAGTAAAACTTTTAATATTGTATATGGTAGAGTAAAACTTTTAATATTGTATAACCGGGTAGAGTAAAACTTGTAATATTGTATGACAGGTTAGAGTAAAACTTTTAATATTGTACAGTAGGGTAGAAGAAATATTTTACTATTGTATATGGTAGAGTAAACATTTTAAAATTGTTTGACAGGGTAGAGTAAAACTTTCAATTTTGTATCACATGGTAGAGTAAAACTTTTAATATTGTATAACAGGGTAGAATACATCTTTTAATATTGTATATGGTAGAGTAAAACTTTTAATAATAAAAACATGTAACATTGTGTAGTATAGGGTAAAGTAAAACATTTAATATTGGATTGTGAATGGTAGGCTAAATAAGAAAAAAGGTGCAGTTGCCCTTTAAGGCGTCATGTCCTGTTTTTTTTTTTTCAGCTATCCTTTATTTTCCTTATCATTAATGTGACGTATATTGTAAGTGTACTTCCTGGTTATACTTTATGTATTTTAAGTGTACTTCCTGCTTATACATTATGTATTATAAGTTTACTTTCTGCTCATACTTTATATGTATTTTAAGTAAACTTCCTGCTTATAAATTATGTATTATAAGTGTACTTTCTGATTATATTCTATATATTTTAAGGTTACTTCTTGCTTATACTTTACTTATTTTAAGTATACTTCCTGCTTGTACTGTATGTATTTTAAGTGTACTTCCTGCTTATACATTATGTATTTTAAGTGTACTTCCTGCTCATATTTGATGTATTTTAAGTGTACTTCCTGCTTATACATTATGTGACAAAAGTTTACTTCCTGCTTATACTTTATGTATTTGAAGTGTACTTCCTGCTTATACTTCATGTATTTAAAGTGTACTTTCTGCTTATACATTATGTAATATACGTTTACTTCCTGCTTATACATTATGTATTATAAGTTTACTTCCTGCTTATACTTTATGTAATTTAAGTGTACTTCCTGCTTATACTGTATGTATTTAAAGTGTACTTCCTGCTTATACTTCATGTATTTTAAGTGTACTTCCTGCTTATAAATTATGTAATATAAGTTTACTTCTTACTTATACTTTATGTATTTGAAGTGTACTTCCTGCTTATACTTCATGTATTTTAAGTGTACCTCCTGATTATACTTTATGTATTTGAAGTGTACTTCCTGCTTATACTTCATGTATTTTAAGTGTACCTCCTGCTTATACTTTATGTATTTTAAGTGTACTTCCTGCTTATACATTATGTAATATAAGTTTACTTCCTGTCTATACTTTATGTATTTGAAGTGTACTTCCTGCTTATACTTAATGTATTTTAAGTGTACTTCCTGCTCATATTTGATGTATTTTAAGTGTACTTCCTGCTTATACATTATGTAACAAAAGTTTACTTCCTGCTTATACTTTATGTATTTGAAGTGTACTTCCTGCTTATACATTATGTAATATAAGTTTACTTCCTGTCTATACTTTATGTATTTTAAGTGTACTTCCTGCTTATACTTAATGTATTTTAAGTGTACTTCCTGCTTATACTTTATGTAATATAAGTTTACTTCCTGCTTATACTTCACATATTTTAAATGTACTTCCTGTTCCTGCTTATACTTTATATATTTTAAGTGTACTTCCTGCTTCTACTGTATGTATTTTAACTGTACTTGCTGCTGCTACTGTATTCCACGGGAGGGCTGGGGGGGGTGTTTAGTTTCAAAGCAGAAGCACTCGGAGGATAAGTGGAAGAAGAAAGGAACAAACAGCAGTGTTGTCCTTGAAATCAGCATGTTGGAGGTTATCCAAGGTCATTGTTGGCCGCCTTGTCTAGGGGTCAGAGGTCGCGACAGGTCACAAGGCCTTATAAACACTCGACATACCGCGACACTGAGGCGGGGGGGGGGCACGGGGTGCACGTCTGCCGCCTCCCCCCCTTATAAAACCCTTTTAGTGCCGACTGGTGCATTATTACATTTATGACGTTATATTTCACGTGGAATGTTACTTTACTGTAAATGTCACAGACTTTCAAAGTAAAGGTCACGTGGTGCTTTAACGAGCCAATCATAAATAACATCCATTATTTGTATGGAGCACAGACTGCTGATGTTTGGCCACCAGGGGGCGACAGTGGCCGCTCTTTTTCTCTCCCCGGTGTCTCCTCCAGTTCAAACGCCACAGCAGACGTCGGAGTCTGACGTTGTCGTCATGGCGACGGCATCACTCAACTGGGTTGCCCCTCCCCCATTGACCTTTCCCCTCCTAAACAAACAGGCCGTGACCCCCCCCCCTTTAGCAGTAGCTTCCTTATTTTGATTCCCCAACTGGGACGTGTGTGTGTTTTCTTTCAGACAAGTCGGAACGAAACAGGAAGTGAGGTGAAGTAGGCGGAGCCACATTCAAAGCAGTAAGACGATTTCTTTTTACGCTTGCACAAGTCAATAATGCTCATATGGGATGCAGGGACAGATCATTTCTCTTTGACTGCGGGGTCATGTGACCGGTCTGCATTGATGGACGTGCGTGTTTGAGAGGCCGACAGGAAGTGACCTTTGACCTCCCACGGATGTGGCTTCGAGTGACGCTCACGTGTGCTCAGCGTGGAAGAGAATGTTCCCACTCAAGAAAGTTTTGTTTGGAGAAGGTTGTCCTTGACGGTCGCACCTGAACGTGACGAGCGAGGGGGACGGCAGGAAGACGGGCGCAGATAAGGCATCGCCATGGCGACTGGCCTATCGTTCGGTCTGTCAGCGACGTCCACGCACAATGGCCCCTCTGTGCGTGTGTGTGTGTCATTAGGAGCCTGTCTGGACCCCCCCAGCCGGTACGAGTGACACTGCCCCCCCCCCCCCGACATATCAGACCGCCTGGCGACAGGAGACTGGAGCATGTCTTGGGGGAGGGGCTGACAGATGTGGAAGTACTTGAACACTCGGGAACTCTTTTTTTTTTGGAAGCAAAACTGTTTTTTGTGCGACCTGAAGGCAGGAAGTGATGTCACTGCTCTCAGGCTTCTCGGAAGACGTCGTCCAAGATGTAAATAGACGCGTTTCTGTTCTGGTTCTTCCACACCTAAACTCATCTGAGCTTCACGTCTCCGTGGAGAGTAACTTGACTTCCCTAAAGTCTTCCCTCAAACTTGGAAGCATACATCCATCCATCCATTTTCTACAGCTTGTCCCTTTTGGGGTCGCGGGGGGTGCTGGAGCCTATCTCAGCTGCATTCGGGCATACAATTGTTCAAAATGTCTTCTTCAGACCAAAAATAAAGATTGATGGACAACTAAGAACTGTTATCTAACCTCTCATTCATTCATTCATTCATTCACTCACTAATGCATTCATTAATTCATGCATTCATTCATTCATTCATTAATACATGCATTCATTCACTAATGCGTTAATTCATCCATGCATGCATTAATTTGTTCAATCTAAAATTCATGCATTATTTGATTCATCATTTCATGCATTCATTCAATCATGCAAGCATGCATTCATTTATTCAATCATTAATGCATTAATTCATGCATTCATTCAATTATACATGCATGCATTAATGCATACATTAATTAATTTCATTTGTGTTCATACATGCATGCATTCATTTAATTTATTCATGCACGCATGCATTCATTCATGCATTCACTCGTTCAATTATTCATTAATTCCTACAGTCATTCATTCATGCATGTATTCATTCATGCATTTATTCATTCATTCATGCACTCATTCATTCACTAGTGCATCCATTCATTTATGCATCCATCCATTCATCCATGCATGCATTAATTTTTTCAATCATTCATTCATGCATTATTTTATTCATGCATGCATTCATTCTTTCAATCATTCAATCATACCTTCATGCAAGCATGCATTATTTCAATTATACATGCATGCATTAATTAATGCATGCAATAATTTAATGTATTTATTCATGCGTGCATTGATTTATTTTATTCATTTATGCATGCATGCATTCATTTGTTTGTTCAATTATTCATTAATTCCTACAATCATTCATTCATGCATTCATTCATGCATTTATGCATGCATTTATCAATGCATGCATGCATTCACTATTCATGCATGCATTCATCCATGCATTAATTCACTAATGTATCCATTCATTTATGCATTCATCCATTCATCCATGCATGCATTAATTTTTTCAATCATTCATTTATGCATTATTGTGTTCATGCATGCATTCATTCTTTCTATCATTCATTCAATCATACCTTCATGCAAGCATGCATTCTTTCAACTATACATGCATGCATTAGATTAATGTACAAACCCCGTTTCCATATGAGTTGGGAAATTGTGTTAGATGTAAATATAAACGGAATACAATGATTTGCAAATCCTTTTCAACCCATATTCAGTTGAATATGCTACAAAGACAACATATTTGATGTTCAAACTCATAAACTTTTTTTTTTTCTTTCGCAAATAATCATTAACTTAATATTTCATGGCTGCAACACGTGCCAAAGTAGTTGGGAAAGGGCATGTTCACCACTGTGTTACATGGCCTTTCCTTTTAACAACACTCAGTAAACGTTTGGGAACTGAGGAGACACATTTTTGAAGCTTTTCAGCTGGAATTCTTTCCCATTCTTGCTTGATGTACAGCTTAAGTTGTTCAACAGTCCGGGGGTCTCCGTTGTGCTATTTTAGGCTTCATAATGCGCCACACATTTTCAATGGGAGACAGGTCTGGACTTTAGGCAGGCCAGTCTAGTACCCGCACTCTTTTACTATGAAGCCACGTTGATGTAACACGTGGCTTGGCATTGTCTTGCTGAAATAAGCAGGGGCGTCCATGGTAACGTTGCTTGGATGGCAACATATGTTGCTCCAAAACCTGTATGTACCTTTCAGCATTAATGGTGCCTTCACAGATGTGTAAGTTACCCATGTCTTGGGCACTAATACACCCCCACACCATCACAGATGCTGGCTTTTCAACTTTGCGCCTAGAACAATCCGGATGGTTCTTTTCCTATTTGGTCCAGAGGACACAACGTCCATAGTTTCCAAAAACAATTTGAAATGTGGACTCGTCAGACCACAGAACACTTTTCCACTTTGTATCAGTCCATCTTAGATGAGCTCAGGCCCAGCGAAGCAGACGGCGTTTCTGGGTGTTGTTGATAAACGGTTTTCGCCTTGCATAGGAGAGTTTTAACTTGCACTTACAGATGTAGCGACCAACTGTAGTTACTGACAGTGGGTTTCTGAAGTGTTCCTGAGCCCATGTGGTGATATCCTTTGCACACTGATGTCGCTTGTTGATGCAGTACAGCCTGAGGGATCGAAGGTCACGGGCTTAGCTGCTTACGTGCAGTGATTTCTCCAGATTCTCTGAACCCTTTGATGATATTACGGACCGTATATGGTGAAATCCCTAAATTCCTTGCAATAGCTGGTTGAGAAAGGTTTTTCTTAAACTGTTCAACAATTTGCTCAGGCATTTGTTGACAAAGTGGTGACCCTCGCCCCATCCTTGTTTGTGAATGACTGAGCATTTCATGGAATCTACTTTTATACCCAATCATGGCACCCACCTGTTCCCAATTTGCCTGTTCACCTGTGGGATGTTCCAAATAAGTGTTGGATGAGCATTCCTCAACTTTATCAGTATTTATTGACACCTTTCCCAACTTCTTTGTCACGTGTTGCTGGCATCAAATTCTAAAGTTAATGATTATTTGCAACAAAAAAAATGTTTATGAGTTTGAACATCAAATATGTTGTCTTTGTAGCATATCCAACTGAATATGGGTTGAAAATGATTTGCAAATCATTGTATTCCATTTATATTTACATCTAACACAATTTCCCAACTCATATGGAAACGGGGTGTGTATTTATTCATGCATGCATTCATTTTATTTAATTATTTATTTAAGCATTCATTTGATCTTTCAATTAGTCATTAATTCCTAGTCATTCATTCTAGCATTTGTGCATTCATTCATTCATTCAGTTATTAATGTATGCATTATGCAATCATCATGCATATATTCATTTATGCATGCATTCATTCATTCGTTCATTCAATCATTGAGGGCCAGCAATGCTTGTTGCTAACATGACAATATTTAGCTCGGTAGCAACAAAGGTAGCAAAAGTGCCAAAGCAGCCCTGTAGTGTTTCTACATCATGACATGTTTGGATTTGTGTTTCGGTGTTAGCACAGTAGCTACAATGCTAACATGACAATAATTAGCACGGTAGCACCAGACAAGATAGCACTGTGTTTCGGTACTAGTCCAATAGCTACAATGCTAATATGACAATAATTAGCACGGTAGCAACAAAGGTAGTAAAAGTGTAGTGTTTCTACATCACGGCATGTTTGTATTTGTGTTTTGTATTAGCCAAATAGCTACAATGCTAACAGTTAGCATGCTAGCGCCAGGCACGATAGCCCCAAAAATGTTTTTTTTTTTGTTTGTTTTTTTACGAATTAGTGGGGTTTGGTTTTCAGCAAGTCCATGTATTTTTCTACCGTTTGTCCCTTTCAAATAAAAAACAAATGTATGAAATAACGTACAGTACCTTCTTTACAGCGCACACAGAGTTGGGGGAGGAGTCAGACGACTGACGAGGGGCGGGCGCAGGGGGTGTGTCGCCATGACAACCAAGCAGTGTTGTTGACATGAATTTACTGGGAAAATGACTTTGATCTACTTTGTATTCATTCGCTTTTTTTTTTTTTTTTTTTTTTTTTTTTTCAAAGGTCAGACGTCCATGTTTGCTCTTCAATCACACTGACTAACCCGCTCAAGAAGAAACAGGCAGACAATCCAATACAGCAGGCGGCCATGACATTTGCAAGAGGAGGAAGAAGAAGGTCCTTACCAGGCAGACACAGGTGATGCAGGGGTTGTCCGTGATGTTTGGGATGTGCAGGACCTCGCCCTCGTTCTCACAGCTGGCCTCCGTACCTGACAAGACCGCCAGGGGGCGTTAGAGGGCTCACACAGACCAGTTCTGTAAAGTGCACACTCAGCAGCAAGAGGAGACAACAGTAACTTTTTTTTTGTTTTTTCTTTTTTATCAGCATTTATTGATTGAACGCCTGAAGAAAATGTCAATAATCATTCTTGCAATGTTTACAGGAAGTCTAAAGCGCAACCTGGTGAACAATAAAAAACATGAATGATTTGAACTTTTATCCAGATCTGCACCAACATTATTATTTGGTTTTGTAGTTTATAGAATTATAACAATGTATAAGGATTAAATTATTATTATTATCATTATTACAGGTGAATTATAACAATGTATAAGGTATCAATTAATACTAATTATTATTATTATTATTATTATTATCATTATTACAGTGAATTATAACAATGTATAAAGATTAAATTAATACACATTATCATTATTATTATTATTACAGTGAATTATAACAATGTATAAGGATTCAATTATTACACATTATTATTATTATTATTTATTATTATTATTATATTATCATTACAGAGAATTAGAACAATGTATAAGGATTCAATTAATAAACATTATTGTTATTATTATTACAGTGAATTATACCAATGTATATAAGGTATCAATTAATAAACACATTATTATTATTATTATCATTATTATTATTATTACAGTGAATTATACCAATGTATAAGGATTCAATTAATACACATTATTATTATTATTACAGCAAATTATAACAATGTATAAGGTATCAATTAATACACATCATTATTATTATTATTATTATCATTATTACAGTGAATTATAACAATGTATAAGGTATCAATTAATAAACACGTTATTATTATTATTATTATTATTATTATTACAGTGAATTATAACAATGTATAAGGATTCAATTATTGCACATTATTAGTTATTATTATTATTATTATCATTACAGTGAATTATAACAATGTATAAGGTATCAATTAATACACATTATTATTATTATTATTTTTATCATTATTACAGTAAATTATAACAATGTATAAGATTCAATTAATACACATTATTATTATTATTATTATTATCATTAATACAGTGAATTATAACAATGTATAAGGTATCAATTAATACACATTATTATTATTATCATTATTACAGTGAATTATAACATTGTGTAAGTATTCAATTAATACACATTATTATTATTAGTGGTAGTATTTTTATTATTATTATTATTATTATTATTAGAGTGAAGTATAACAATGTATAAGGTATCAATTAATACACACATTATTATTATTATTATTACAGTGAATTATAACAATGTATAAGGTATCAATTAATACACATTATTATTATTATTATTTTTATCATTATTACAGTAAATTATAACAATGTATAAGATTCAATTAATACACATTATTATTATTATTATTATCATTAATACAGTGAATTATAACAATGTATAAGGTATCAATTAATACACATTATTATTATTATCATTATTACAGTGAATTATAACAATGTGTAAGTATTCAATTAATACACATTATTATTATTAGTAGTAGTATTTTTATTATTATTATTAATATTATTAGAGTGAAGTATAACAATGTATAAGGTATCAATTAATACACACATTATTATTATTATTATTACTATTATTATTACAGTGAATTATAACAATGTATAAAGATTCAATTATTACACATTATTATTATTTATTATTATTATCATCATTACAGTGAATCATAACAATGTACAAGGTATCAATTAATACACACTATTATTATTATTATTACAGTGAATTATAA
Source organism: Nerophis lumbriciformis (assembly GCF_033978685.3). Classification (NCBI taxonomy): domain Eukaryota; kingdom Metazoa; phylum Chordata; class Actinopteri; order Syngnathiformes; family Syngnathidae; genus Nerophis; species Nerophis lumbriciformis. The sequence continues at coordinate 52,677,456 of NC_084551.2, forward strand.
CATTGTATTAGGATTCAATTATTACACATTACTATTATTTATTATTATTATTATCATCATTACAGTGAATCATAACAATGTATAAGGTATCAATTAATACACACTATTATTATTATTACAGTGAATTATAACAGTAAATTTGAAGTAATTTTATAGGATGACGTTTTAAACCTCGGCCGCTAGAGGGCGTGTTTCATCATCAAAAATAACACTTTTGTCATCATTTTGCCTCCCAAAGTTGCGTCTGCAGCCACAACAGCGATTAAAGTAGCACACTTTAACGGCACGAACTTAACTTAACTTAACTTTCATTGTCCTAAACCAAACCAGACTACTTCCTGTCTGTCGATGCCAAACACAAAATATTGACTACATTTACCTAACACCCCCGACCTTTGACCCTTTGACCCCGCAGACCCGTCTACGACATCATCGACTATGACATCATTAGTGACATCATCACGATAGAGCGTAAAGTGATAGAAGCCTGACAAACATGTGCCGTAATTAACTTTACAAGCTCCAAGCCAAATCAAGTGTGCGTGTTTGTGCGCGTACGCGTGCGTGTTCTGCGGAGACACACTTTATGCGCATGATCGGTGAGGACACTTCATTAGGTACACCATCCAATAGAAACCCCCTGTTAAAAAGGTTATAATGTCGATCATTGTTTATTTTCTAATAGGCTGAATGTGACGACATCAGATAATGTTTTTTCATGTCATTACATTTAAAAAAAAACAACAATTTAGATGTGAATATGAAACATTTTTTTGCGGTATTTCAAAGATGACAGTAATTGAAAACAAATCAAAGTGCAACAACATAAAATAATTTGACACACTATTTACAACACATACCATATATATATATATATATATATATATATATATATATATATATATATATATATATATATATATATATATATATATATATATATATATATATATATATATATATATATATATATATATGTATTTTAAAGAAGAGGTTCCTACACTTTAAATTATTTTTTTATGTATTCTTTCGAAAAAGTTCTATACTTTAAATTATTTTCATGCGTCGTTAAAAAAAAAACCTGTCTCCTGAACTTTAAATATTGTTTATATATATTTTTAGAATAGGTTCAACACTTAAAATTATTTCTAAACATTTCCTGCAGTTACGCAATCATATGTAAATGTGAATTTTAGAATACATTTTACACGTTAAATTACTTTTATCTATTGTTTGGAAGAGGTTCTTCACTTTAAATTAAGTCTCTCTCTATTAATATATATGTGTGTATATATGTATGTTTACATGTATATAAGATATTTGACACTTTTATATATTATTTAGAAGAGGTTTTTCCACTTTAAATTAAGTCTATCCCTCTATACATACATATATGTGTGTATATATGTATGTTTACATGGAAAAAAAGATGTACTTTGATATATTGTTTAGAAGAGGTTCTTCACTTTAAGTCCATCCATCCATCCATTTTCTACCGTTTATTCCCTTCGGGGTCGCGGGGGGCGCTGGAGCCTATCTCAGCTACAATCGGGCGGAAGGCGGGGTACACCCTGGACAAGTCGCCACCTCATCGCAGTCACTTTAAGTCTCTCTCTATATATACACACTCATACATGTGTGTATCTATATATATGTTTACATGTATATATACACGATATTTTCCACTTTAAATGACTTTTATATATTGTTTAGAAGCGGTTTTTCCACTTTAAATTAAGTCTATTCCTCTATATATGTACATATATATGTATGTTTACATGTATATACAATATTTTACACTTTAAATGTCTTTTATATATTGTTCAGAAGAAGTTATTCCACTTTAAATTAAGTCTATCCCTCTATATATGTTCATATATGTGTATATATGTATGTTTACATGTATATAAGATATTTTACTCTTTTATATATTGTTTAGAAGAGGTTCTTCACTTTAAGTCTCTCTCTCTCTCTCTCTCTCTCTCTCTCTCTATGTATATATATATATATGTATGTTTACATGTAAATGGTAAATGGGTTGTACTTGTATAGCGCTTTTCTACCTTCAAGGAACTCAAAGCGCTTTGACACTATTTCCACATTCACACACACATTCACACACTGATGGCGGGGGTTGCCATGCAAGGCCCTAACCACGACCCATCAGGAGCAAGGGTGAAGTGTCTCGCTCAAGGACACAACGGACGTGACGAGGTTGGTAGAAGGTGGGGATCGAACCAGGAACCCTCGGGTTGCTGGCACGGCCACTCTCCCAACCCGCGTCACGCCGTGTAATATATAAGATATTTTACACTTTAAATTACTTTTATATATTTTTTAGAAGAGGTTCTTCACTTTACCCACATATATATGTATGTATATATGTATGTTTACATGAATATAAGACATTTTACACTTTAAATTACTTATATATATATTTTAGAAGAGGTTCTTCACTTTACTCATATATATATATATATATATATATATATATATATATATATATATATATATGTGTGTGTGTGTGTATATATGTATGTTTACATGTATATAATACATTTTACTCATATATATATATATATATATATATATATATATATATATATATGTGTGTGTGTGTGTGTATATATGTATGTTTACATGTATATAATACATTTTACACTTTTAATTACTTATATATATTTTTTAGAAGAGGTTCTTCATTTTACCCACATATATGTGTATGTATATATGTATGTTTACATGTATTTAATACATTTTGCACTTTAAATTACTTATATATATTTTTTAGAAGAGGTTCTTCACTTTACTCATATATATATATATGTATGTATATATGTATGTTTACATGTATATAATAAATTTTTCACTTTAAATTACTTATATATATTTTTTAGAAGAGGTTCTTCACTTTACTCATTTATATATATATATATATATATATATATATACATATATATATATATATATATATATATATATATATATATATATATATATATATATATATGTGTGTGTGTGTATATATATATATGTTTACATGCATATAAGATATTTTAAACTTAAAATTACTTTTATATATTTTTTATAAGAGGTTCTTCACTTTACCCACATATATATGTATGTATATATGTATGTTTACATGTATATAAGACATTTTACACTTTAAACTACTTTTATATATTTTTTTAGAAGAGGTTCTTCACTTTACCCACATATATATGTTTATGTATGTATGTATGTTTACATGTATATAAGATATTTTACACTTAAAATGACTTTTATATATTTTTAGAAGAGGTTTTTCCACTTTACCCACATACATATGTATGTAAATATGTATGTTTATATGCATACAAGACATTTTACACTTTAAATGACTTTTATATCTTTTTTTAGAAGATAATTTTCACATTACCCACATCTATATGTACGGTATGTATATATGTATGTTTACATGTATATAGGACATTTTACACTTTAAATTACTTTTATATATTTTTAGAAGAGGTTCTTCACTTTACCCACATATATATGTTTATGTATATATGTATGTTTACATGTATATAATACATTTTACACTTTAAATGACTTTTGTATATTTTTTAGAAGAGGTTCTTCACTTTACCCACATATATATGTGTGTATATATGTATGTTTACATGTATATGAGAAATTATACACTTTTATATACAGTATATTTTAGAAGAGGTTCTTCACTTTACCCACATATATATGTATGTTTACATGTATATAAGACATTTTTCACTTTAAATGACTTTTATATATTTTTAGAAGAGGTTTTTCCACTTTACCCACATACTGTATATATGTGTATGTATATATGTATGTTTACATGTATATAATACATTTTACACTTTAAATTACTTATATATATTTTTTAGAAGAGGTTCTTCACTTTACCTACATATACATATATACATATATATATATATATATATATATATATATATATATATATATATATATATATATATATATATATATATATATATATATATGTGTGTGTGTGTGTGTGTGTGTGTGTGTGTGTGTGTGTGTGTGTGTGTATATAAGACATTTTACACTTTAAATGACTTGTTTGTACTGTTTAATAGAGCTTATAAGCTTCAAATTATTTATCTATATTTATTTTTTAAAAGGGTTCCTGCACTTTAAATGATTTTAATGTATTTTTAGTGGCGTTTTTTTCCACTTTAAAATCTTTCTTTTTCTATGTTTTCTTTAGAAGATAAAGAATTTGGAGTTTTCTAAATAAAATAAATAATAAAATGATCTCTATTTGAAACGAATGAACATATAGAATGTTAATGTGGAGTCAAATAGTCAAATATATAATGGGAGCTTTGAGGGTCACGCGTGGACCTCGGAACCATCTCGGATCGTCCACGAGTGCGCGCGTCCACGAGATGACAAGTGACCTGAGTCGGCAATCTTCTCGTGCACGCCAACTTCAAAGACGCTGATAAAAAAGTTTCCCAATTTAAAATGAAATAAAAGTGTGCAGAATCCCACGCTCGTGCACGCGGTTCCGGTCGCCCTCACCTGTGATGAGCGCGGCGGTGGGTTTCAGACCCTGCAGGACCAGCAGCCAGACCAGGACCAGCCTGCGGGACCAGACCAGCTCCGAAGCGCCCAGGAACATCCTTCAAAAGCGGGCAAATTAATCCACCAGGGCAACAACCACGGAGAGACGTTCCACGCGGGATCACGCTGCCGGTACCGACACGCCAGGCGCGGACGACGCGGGCTTCGGGCGCACGCTCGCAGCAGCAGCAGCAGCAGCCAGCATCACCGGAGAACTTTGCACGGAACCCCCGCGGGAAGAAATCCTTTAGAGTCCACGCAGAGGAATCCACAGAAGATCCAGCAGAACATGTAAATGTAAGTAAGTCCTCTCAGCTGCACTGATGCTCAATAAATGACTCTTTCTCTCTCTCTCCCTCTTGCTCTACCTATCTCTCTCTCTCTCCCCCCCTCTCCCTCTCTCCCTCTTGCTCTACCTATCTCTCTCTCTCTCCCTCTCTCTCTCTCTCTCGCTACCCCCTATCTCTCTCTCTCTCCCTCGCTCTCTCTTTTCCCCCTCTCTCTCTCTTGCTCTACATATCTCTCTCTCCCCCCTCTCTCTCTACCTATCTCTCTCCCTCTCTATTGCTCTACCTATCTCTCTCTCCCCCTCTCTCTCTACCTATCTCACTCCCTCTCTATTGCTCTACCTATCTCTCTCTCCCTCTCTCCACCTATCTCTCTCTCGCTCTCTCTCCCCCTCTCTCTCTCCCTCTCTTTCTCTCTCCCTCTCTTTCTCCCCCTCTCTCCTCCTCTCTCTCTCCCTCTCTTTATCTCTCTCTCCATAACACTCTCTCTCTCCCTCTCTTTCTCTCCCTCCTCCTCTCTCTCTCCCCTATCTCTCTCTACCTATCTCTCTCTCTCTCTCTACCTACCTATCTATCTTTCACTCTCTCTCTCTCTCAATCGCTCTCTCTCTCCCTCTCTTTCTCTCCCTCTCTATTGCTCTACCTATCTCTCTCTCCCTCTCTCTACCTATCTCTCTCTCCCTCTCTCTACCTATCTCTCTCTCCCTCCCCCTCTCTCTCTCCCTCTCTTTCTCCCCCCTCTCTATCCTCCTCTCTCTCTCTCCCTCTCTTTATCTCTCTCTCTCTCTCTCTCTCAATCGCTCTTTCTCCCTCTCTTTCTCTCCCTCTCCCTCCCCTCCTCCTCCTCCTCCTCTCTCTCTCTACCTATCTATCTTCCACTATCTCTCTCTCTCTCTCTATCGCTCTCCCTCTCTCTACCCCCCTTCTGTCTCTACCTATCTCTCTCCCTCTCTCTTGCTCTACCTAACTCTCTCTCTCCCTCGCTCTACCTATCTCTCTCTCTCCCTCTCTCTCTTTCTCTCCCTCTCTCTCTCTCTGTTCCCCTCTCTCTCTTCCACTCTACCTATCTCTCTCTCCCTCCCTCCCTCTACCTATCTCTTTATCTACCAAATTCTCTCCCTCTCTCGCTCTACGTATCTCTCTCTCCTTATCTCTCTCTCTGTTTCTCTCCCTCTCTCCCTCTCTCTACCTATCTCTCTCTCCCTCTCTCTCTTCTCCTCCTCTCTCTCTACCAAATTCTCTCCCTATCTCTCTCTCCTTATCTCTCTCTCTGTTTCTCTCCCTCTCTCCCTCTCTCTCCCTATCTCTCTCTCCCTCTCTCTCTTCTCCTCCTCTCTCTCTACCAAATTCTCTCCCTCTCTCGCTCTACGTATCTCTCTCTCCCTCTCTCTCTATCTCGCTCTACCTATCTCTCCCTCTCTCTCTCTCTACACATCTTCATCCTCCTCCTCACAAGTCCAACCTCCTCACACACACACACACACACACGCACGCACGCACGCGCACGCACGCACGCACGCACGCACGCACGCACGCACGCACGCACACACACACACACACACACACACACACACACACACACACACACACACACACACACACACACACACACACACCTAACCCACAGAAAAACCTCTTAATTGTCACCTCCGCTTTTTGGCGGAAAAATATATTTTTTGATTGACAGGGCCCTTCAAATTAAGAGCGTCTGTGCTGACATGGCACACGTTGGTATTTTATTTTGAAAATAAAAACAACAAACCCTGTCTTTGCTTTGGCTTGAAGATAAAACTCTGTGTGTTTGATCACACAGCGAGAGGAACATAGAATGTATGTTGGTGAGGATCTGGATAAAGGTGCTGCAACCTTGCTTTAGGAAGAACACTTAGAACAGCTGATAGGGGTCAGAGGTCACTGAGGAGTACCTGGCAGAGGTCAAAGATGATTTAATGAAGACCAGTTTGTGTAACTTTGACACTCCGTGTGTGTGTGTGTTTGTGTGTGTGTGCGCACATGTGTGTGTGAGCATGTTTCAGGAATATCAACCACTAGAGGGCCACAGAGTAAGGTGGCGGTGAGCTGGTCCAACTAGAGTACACACACACACACACACACACACACACACACACACACACACACACACACACACACACACACACACACACACACATACACACACACAAAGAAATGCTTACACAAATATTTTGAATGCTGGTAAATGAATGATAAATGCTCGCAGATAAATGATATATGCTAGCAGATACATGATCAATGCTAACAAATCAATCAATCAATCAATCAATGTTTACTTATATAGCCCTAAATCACGAGTGTCTCAAAAGGCTGCACAAGCCACAACGACATCCTCGGTTCAGATCCCACATAAGGGCAAGGAAAAACTCACAACCTAGTGGGATGTCGATGTGAATGACTATGAGAAACCTTGGAGAGGACCGCAGATGTGGGTGACCCCCCCTCTAGGGGAGACCAAATGCAATGGACGTCGAGTAGGTCTGACATAATATTGTGAAAGTCCAGTCCATAGTGGATCTAACATAATAGTGAGAGTCCAGTCCATAGTGGATCTAACATAATAGTGAGAGTCCAGTCCATAGTGGATCTAACATAATAGTGAGAGTCCAGTCCATAGTGGATCTAACATAATAGTGTGAGAGTCCAGTCCATAGTGGATCTAACATAATAGTGAGAGTCCAGTCCATAGTGGATCTAACATAATAGTGAGAGTCCAGTCCATAGTGGATCTAACATAATAGTGAGAGTCCAGTCCATAGTGGATCTAACATAATAGTGAGAGTCCAGTCCATAGTGGATCTAACATAATATTGTGAGAGTCCAGTCCATAGTGGATCGAAAATAATAGTGAGAGTCCAGTCCATAGTGGATCTAACATAATATTGTGAGAGTCCAGTCCATAGTGGATCTAACATATTAGTGAGAGTCCAGTCCATAGTGGATCTAACATAATAGTGAGAGTCCAGTCCATAGTGGATCTAACATAATAGTCAGAGTCCAGTCCATAGTGGATCTAACATAATAGTGAGAGTCCAGTCCATAGTGGATCTAACATAATAGTGTGAGAGTCCAGTCCATAGTGGATCTAACATAATAGTGAGAGTCCAGTCCATAGTGGATCTAACATAATAGTGAGAGTCCAGTCCATAGTGGATCTAACATAATAGTGTGAAAGTCCAGTCCATAGTGGATCTAACATACATAAATACTGGAGCCCCAATAGAAAACACTCTATAGCCCGCAGACTTTTTGATAATTAATGATAAATGCTAGCAGATAAATGATAAATGCTAGCAAATAAAATATAAATGCTAAGAAATAAATATTAAATACGAGCAGATAAATGCAAACAAATAAATGATAGAAACTAACAGATAAATGATTAATACTAGCAGAATAAGGTAAATACTAGCAGATTAATGATAAATACTAGCAAATAAATGATAAATGCTGACAAATAAATGGTAAATACTAGCGGACAGTTGATAAATGCTAACAAATAAATGGTAAATGCTAATAAATAATGGTAAATGCAAGCAGATACATAGTAAATACTACCAGGTAAATGTTAAATGCTAACAAATAATTGGTAGAAACCAGCAGATAAAAGATAAATACTAGCATATGAAAGGTAAATACTCGCAGATGAATGATAAATACTCGCAGATCAATGATAAATACAAGCATATAAAACGTAAATATTAGCGGATAAATAATAAATACTAGCAGAAAAAAGGTAACTACCACCAGATAAATGATAAATACTAACAAATAAATGCTAAATGCTAACAAATAAATACTAATAAATAAATGGTGAATATTAGCAAATAATGCAAAAATACTAGCAAATAAATGACAAATGCTAGCAGATAAATGGTAAATGCTAAGAAATAAATGGTAAATACTAGCAGATAAATGGTAAATGCTAAGAAATAAATTGTAAATACTCGCAAATAAATGATAGATTCTAACAAATAAATGGTAAATGCTACCAAATAAAGGTAAATACTAGCAGATAAATGATAAATACTTGTACATAAATGGTAAATGCTAACAAATAAATGGTAAATACTAGCAAATGAATGGTAAATACTAGCAGATAAATGATAGATTCTAACAAATAAATGGTAAATGATAGCAAATAAATGGTAAATACTAGCAGATAAATGATAAATACTCGTACATAAATGGTAAATGCAGACAAATAAATTATAAATACTAGCAATTAAATGGTAAATACTAACAAATAAATTGTAAATACTAGCAATTAAATTGTAAATACTAACAGATAAATGATAAATACTAGTACATAAATGGTAAATACTAGCAGATAAATGATAAATACTAGTAAATAAATGATAAATACTAGCAGATAAAGGATAAATACTAGCAAATAAATGTTAAATACTAGCAGATAAATGATAAATACTAGCAAATAAATGGTAAATGCTAAGAAATAAATTGTAAATACTAGCAAAGAAATGGTAAATACTAGCAGATAAATGATAAATACTAGTACATAAATGGTAAATACTAGCAGATAAATGATAAATACTAGTAAATACATGGTAAATGCTAATAAATAAATTGTAAATACTAGCAAATAAATGGTAAATACTGACAGATAAATGATAAATACTAGTATACAAATGGTAAATACTAGCAGATAAATGATAAATACTAGTACATAAATGGTAAATACTAGCAGATAAATGATAAATACTAGTACATAAATGGTAAATACTAGCAGATAAATGATAAATACTAGCAGATAAATGATAAATATTAGCAAATAAATGGTAAACACTAGCAGATAAATGATAAATACTAGCAGATAAATGATAAATACTAGCAAATAAATGGTAAATACTAGCAGATAAATGATAAATGCTAGCAAATAAATGGTAAATGCTAAGAAATAAATTGTAAATACTAGCAAATAAATGGTAAATACTAGCAGATAAATGATAAATACTAGTAAATAAATGGTAAATACTAGCAGATAAATGATAAATACTAGTACATAAATGGTAAATACTAGCAGATAAATGATAAATACTAGCAAATAAATGGTAAATACTAGCAGATAAATGATAAATACTAGCAAATAAATGGTA
>NC_084551.2:52692500-52705000 GCF_033978685.3 Nerophis lumbriciformis
CCCTGCAGCAGCCACCAGCTGCATTCACTCACCGGCAATCTACACTCCTGGGTCTGATGAGGGCAGGCTCAATAAAGGACCAGTGGACCCAAGGATCGGCGCAGGAACTTAGCTTTCTCATGGTGTACCGTAAGCAACAAGCTTTATGCTATATTCGTGTTTCCTCTCCGTGCCTTGATTTGTCCCTTGTCTTCTCCCGTGTCCCCGCAGTACCCTCCGTCGCCTGGAAAGTGAGCTGTGCGTCTCATTTTTCCCCCTGGATCTCCCTCTGGACTCTGACTGCTTCCTTCGTTCCTCGACCTCTTGCTCGCCCCTGGATTCCGACGCCTCTCTCTCGCCCCGGATAACCTGCCTGCCCCATGGACTTCCTCGTATCTCGTTCAACACGTTGGTAACACTCACTTCAGTTAACTACACACATAGTCTTACACCACACACTCTTGTATTCTAGTTCACACTCCATTTCCTTAGTTTATATTAGTATTGTTTGTTATTATTATATATATTGAATATACAATATATATATATAATAAATAATTGTACATACTGCCCCCTGGTGTCTGTTTGCCGTCACCTCCCCTTTAGTCCATACATAACAGTAAGTTCCCGCCAAGATTATTTAAGGACCTGACGGCACAGTTCCTTAGCCCCTCCCCAGTGACTTTAGTTCCGCCTCTGTGAATTTTTTTTTTTTCTGCCTCTTGCCCCATTCACCATGTCTTTTTCTTTTTTTCGCTCCACACCGGAGGAGTTTTCTTGTCCTGCCAAACTGTCATGGAAAGGCATGATTAGCAGTGATGTGAGCAAGGAGGAATTTTCTCGCCGCCTGGACACCCTCTTTCCACCCTCAGTGTCTGTTCCTCAGTCTACTGGAAGCGTCTGGAATCCGCCTTTGGAGGGGGGGAATGGTACCGACAGCCGTGCTGGTGAGGTAGCACAGCTGCGGCCAGCAAGACCGCTACCATCGATCTTTCAGTTTGCCTGGCCGCACCCACCAACCACGCTACCAGCACTTGTCCCCCGAGCTAGCGTCCGAGCTAGCACTTGTCCCCGAGCTAGCGTCTGAGCTAGCACCTGTCCCTCGGCTAGCGTCCGAGCTAGCACCTGTCCCTCGGCTAGCGTCCGAACTAGCACCTGTCCCTCGGCTAGCGTCCGAGCTAGCACCTGTCCCTCGGCTAGCGTCCAAACTAGCACCTGTCCCTCGGCTAGCGTCCGAGCTAGCACCTGTCCCTCGGCTAGCGTCCGAGCTAGCACCTGTCCCTCGGCTAGCGTCCGAGCTAGCACCTGTCCCTCGGCTAGCGTCCGAGCTAGCACCTGTCCCTCGGCTAGCGTCCGAACTAGCACCTGTCCCTCGGCTAGCGTCCGAGCTAGCACCTGTCCCTCGGCTAGCGTCCAAACTAGCACCTGTCCCTCGGCTAGCGTCCGAGCTAGCACCTGTCCCTCGGCTAGCGTCCGAGCTAGCACCTGTCCCTCGGCTAGCGTCCGAGCTAGCACCTGTCCCTCGGCTAGCGTCCGAGCTAGCACCTGTCCCTCAGCTACCGTCCGAGCTAGCACCTGTCCCTCGGCTAGCGTCCGAGCTAGCACCTGTCCCTCGGCTAGCGTCCGAGCTAGCACCAGCCCCTCGGCTAGCGTCCGAGCTAGCACCAGCCCCTCGGCTAGCGTCCGAGCTAGCACCAGCCCCTCGGCTAGCGTCCGAGCTAGCACCAGCCCCTCGGCTAGCGTCCGAGCTAGCACCAGCCCCTCGGCTAGCGTCCGAGCTAGCACCAGTCCCTCGGCTAGCGTCCGAGCTAGCACCAGTCCCTCGGCTAGCGTCCGAGCTAGCACCAGCCCCTCGGCTAGCGTCCGAGCTAGCACCAGCCCCTTCGGCTAGCGTCCGAGCTAGCACCAGCCCCTCGGCTAGCGTACGAGCTAGCACCAGCCCCTCGGCTAGCCTCCGAACTAGCACCAGCCCCTCGGCTAGCCTCCGAGCTAGCACCAACCCCTCGGCTAGTCTCCGAGCTAGCACCAGTCCCCAGGCTGGCCCCCACGTCTCCACCAGCTCCCAGGCTGGCCCCCACGTCTCCACCAGCTCCCAGGCTGGCCCCCACATCTCCACCAGCTCCCAGGCTGGCCCCCACGTCTCCACCAGCTCCCAGGCTGGCCCCCACGTCTCCACCAGCTCCCAGGCTGGCCTCGACCTCAGCACCTCGGCCTGCTCCGCCGACTCCAGCACCTCGGCCTGCTCCGCCGACTCCAGCACCTCGGCCTGCTCCGCCGACTTCAGCACCTCGGCCAGCTCCTCAGCTGCCCTCCTAGTCTCCGGCTTTGACGTCCGCTGCTTCCACGCCTTTGACGTCTGTCGCTTCCACGGCGCCGATGACGTCTGCCGCTTCCACGCCGCCGATGACGTCTGCCGCTTCCACGGCGCCGATGACGTCTGCCGCTTCCACGCCGCCGATGACGTCTGCCGCTTCCACGCCGCCGATGAAGTCTTCCTCCACGCCTGCCTCGCCGATGACGTCTTCCTCCACGCCTGCCTCGCCGATGACGTCTTCCTCCACGCCGCCACCGATGTCATATCCTCGTTTCCGGCGAGACGCACTATGGCGCCAATCACGTCCGCCTTCCCGACGGCCAAGATGGTGGCCGTCCCTTGGTCGCCCGCCTCGCCGGCTTCAGCGGCGTTCTTCTCGCCGCCGCCATCAGACTCGTCCTCGGTGGATTCGGGGACACTGGGGCCGGCGACCCACCACCAGTTCTCCCCTCCACCCTCCCTTGTTTCGTGAGTATGTTGGACATCTGGAATCTGTCCATAGGGGGGGGATACTGTTACGGCTCAGGCTCCTGCCAACGCCACTCATCCGTCTGTGCGCACCTCGGGACACGCCCACGGGTGCGCACATCCAGGGACGCGCCGCCCTGCAGCAGCCACCAGCTGCATTCACTCACCGGCAATCTACACTCCTGGGTCTGATGAGGGCAGGCTCAATAAAAGACCAGTGGACCCAAGGATCGGCGCGGGAACTTAGCTTTCTCATGGTGTACCGTAAGCAACAAGCTTTATGCTATATTCGTGTTTCCTCTCCGTGCCTTGATTTGTCCCTTGTCTTCTCCCGTGTCCCCGCAGTACCCTCCGTCGCCTGGAAAGTGAGCTGTGCGTCTCATTTTTCCCCCTGGATCTCCCTCTGGACTCTGACTGCTTTCTTCGTTCCTCGACCTCTTGCTCGCCCCTGGATTCCGACGCCTCTCTCTCGCCCCGGATAACCTGCCTGCCCCATGGACTTCCTCGTATCTCGTTCAACACGTTGGTAACACTCACTTCAGTTAACTACACACATAGTCTTACACCACACACTCTTGTATTCTAGTTCACACTCCATTTCCTTAGTTTATATTAGTATTGTTTGTTATTATTATATATATTGAATATACAATATATATATATAATAAATAATTGTACATACTGCCCACTGGTGTCTGTTTGCCGTCACCTCCCCTTTAGTCCATACACAACAAAAAGCTTAAAATGTTGGCAATTTTATGAAAAGAGTCGGAATTTTACTCGACAAAACTCACAATTTTGTCAGAAAACTTTAAAATGTTGGCAATATTATAATAATAATTGGAATTTTACTCAGTAAAATGATGACAAAAGTCATCATTTTACTTTAAAAATGTCACTATTTTACAAGAACAACAAAAAAAATTGGCAATATTGTGATACAAGTCAAAAATGTATATGACAAATGTCGCCATTTTACATTAAAAAGTCCTCATTTTACAAGAAAATATTGCAATATTACAGAAGCAGAAAGACTGAGAATTTGTTCCCAATTTTATAAGAAAAAAGTCGACATATTGTGAGAAAAAGACTGCTTTTAGTTCCATCCATCCATCCATCTTCCTCCGCTTATCCGAGGTCGGGTCGCGGGGGCAGCAGCTTAAGCAGGGAAGCCCAGACTTCCCTCTCCCCAGCCACTTCGTCCAGCTCTTCCTGTGGGACCCCGAGGCGTTCCCAGGCCAACCGGGAGACATAGTCTTCCCAACGTGTCCTGGGTCTTCCCCGCGGCCTCCTACCGGTGGGACGTGCCCTAAACACCTCCCTAGGGAGGCGTTCGGGTGGCATCCTGACCAAATGCCCGAACCACCTCATCTGGCTCCTCTCGATGTGGAGGAGCAGCGGCTTTACTTTGAGCTCCTCCCGGATGGCAGAGCTTCTCACCCTATCTCTAAGGGAGAGCCCCGCCACCCGGCGGAGGAAACTCATTTCGGCCGTTTGTACCCGTGATCTTGTCCTTTCGGTCATAACCCAAAGCTCATGACCATAGGTGAGGATGGGAACGTAGATCGACCGGTAAATTGAGAGCTTTGCCTTCCGGCTCAGCTCCTTCTTCACCACAACGGATCGATACAGCGTCCGCATTACTGAAGACGCCGCACCGATCCGCCTGTCGATCTCACGATCCACTCTTCCCCCACTCGTGAACAAGACTCCGAGGTACTTGAACTCCTCCACTTGGGGCAAGATCTCCTCCCCAACCCGGAGATGGCACTCCACCCTTTTCCGGGCGAGAACCATGGACTCGGACTTGGAGGTGCTGATTCTCATCCCAGTCGCTTCACACTCAGCTGCGAACCGATCCAGTGAGAGCTGAAGATCCTGGCCAGATGAAGCCATCAGGACCACATCATCTGCAAAAAGCAGAGACCTAATCCTGCAGCCACCAAACCAGATCCCCTCAACGCCTTGACGGCGCCTAGAAATTCTGTCCATAAAAGTTATGAACAGAATCGGTGACAAAGGGCAGCCTTGGCGGAGTCCAACCCTCACTGGAAACTTACTACCGGCAATGCGGACCAAGCTCTGGCACTGATCATACAGGGAGCGGACTGCCACAATCAGACAGTCCGATACCCCGTACTCTCTGAGCACTCCCCACAGGACTTCCCGAGGGACACGGTCGAATGCCTTCTCCAAGTCCACAAAACACATGTAGACTGGTTGGGCAAACTCCCATGCACCCTCAAGGACCCTGCCGAGAGTATAGAGCTGGTCCACAGTTCCACGACCAGGACGAAAACCACACTGTTCCTCCTGAATCCGAGGTTCGACTATCCGGCGTAGCCTCCTCTCCAGTACACCTGAATAGACCTTACCGGGAAGGCTGAGGAGTGTGATCCCACGATAGTTAGAACACACCCTCCGGTTCCCCTTCTTAAAGAGAGGAACCACCACCCCGGTCTGCCAATCCAGAGGTACCGCCCCCGATGTCCACGCGATGCTGCAGAGTCTTGTCAACCAAGACAGCCCCACAGCATCCAGAGCCTTAAGGAACTCCGGGCGGATCTCATCTACCCCCGGGGCCTTGCCACCGAGGAGCTTTTTAACTACCTCAGCAACCTCAGCCCCAGAAATAGGAGAGCCCACCACAGACTCCCCAGGCACTGCTTCCTCATAGGAAGACGTGTTGGTGGGATTGAGGAGGTCTTCGAAGTATTCCCTCCACCGATCCACAACATCCGCAGTCGAGGTCAGCAGAACACCATCCTCACCATACACGGTGTTGATAGTGCACTGCTTCCCCTTCCTGAGGCGGCGGATGGTGGACCAGAATTGCTTCGAAGCCGTCCGGAAGTCGTTTTCCATGGCCTCACCGAACTCCTCCCATGTCCGAGTTTTTGCCTCTGCGACCGCTGAAGCCGCACACCGCTTGGCCTGTCGGTACTTGTCCGCTGCCTCAGGAGTCCTACGAGCCAAAAGAACCCGATAGGACTCCTTCTTCAGCTTGACGGCATCCCTCACCGCCGGTGTCCACCAACGGGTTCTAGGATTACCGCCACGACAAGCACCAACTACCTTGCGGCCACAGCTCCAATCAGCCGCCTCGACAATAGAGGCGCGGAACATGGTCCATTCGGACTCAATGTCCAGCACCTCCCTCGTGACATGTTCAAAGTTCTTCCGGAGGTGGGAATTGAAACTCTCTCTGACAGGAGACTCTGCCAGACGTTCCCAGCAAACCCTCACAATGCGTTTGGGCCTGCCAGGTCTGTCCGGCATCCTCCCCCACCATCGCAGCCAACTCACCACCAGGTGGTGATCGGTAGAAAGCTCCGCCCCTCTCTTCACCCGAGTGTCCAAAACATGAGGCCGCAAATCCGATGACACAACTACAAAGTCGATCATGGAACTGCGGCCTAGGGTGTCCTGGTGCCAAGTGCACATATGGACACCCTTATGTTTGAACATGGTGTTTGTTATTGACAATCTGTGACGAGCACAAAAGTCCAATAACAAAACACCACTCGGATTCAGATCCGGGCGGCCATTCTTCCCAATCACGCCTCTCCAGGTTTCACTGTCGCTGCCAACATGAGCATTGAAGTCTCCCAGTAGAACGAGGGAATCACCCGGGGGCGCACTCTCAAGTACTCCCTCGAGTGAATCCAAAAAGGGTGGGTACTCTGAGCTGCGGTTTGGCGCATAAGCGCAAACCACAGTCAGGACCCGTTCCCCCACCCGAAGGCGGAGGGAAGCTACCCTCTCGTCCACCGGGTTGAACTCCAATGTGCAGGCTCTGAGCCGGGGGGAAACAAGAATTGCCACCCCAGCCCGTCGCCTCTCACTGCCGGCAACGCCAGGGTGGAAGAGAGTCCAGCCGCTCTCGAGAGAACTGGTTCCAGAGCCCTTGCTGTGCGTCGAAGTGAGTCCGACTATATCTAGCCGGAACTTCTCCACCTCGCGCACTAGCTCAGGCTCCTTCCCCCCCAGCGAGGTGACGTTCCACGTCCCAAGAGCTAGCTTCTGTAGCCGAGGATCGGACCGCCAAGTGCCCTGCCTTCGGCTGCCGCCCAGCTCACATCGCACCCGACCTCTATGACCCCTGCTATGGGTGGTGAGCCCATTGGAGGGCGGAACCCACGTTGCCTCTTCGGGCTGTGCCCGGCCGGGCCCCATGGGGGCAGGGCTGTGCCCGGCCGGGCCCCATGGGGGCAGGCCCGGCCACCAGGCGCTCGCCATCGTGCCCCACCTCCGGGCCTGGCTCCAGAGGGGGGCCCCGGTGACCCGCGTCCGGGCGAGGGAAATCTGGGTTCCTTGTCAGTGTTCCTCATAGAGATCTTCGAGCTGCTCTTTGTCTGATCCCTCACCTAGGACCAGTTTGTCTTGGGAGACCCTACCAGGGGGCATAAAGCCCCCGGACAACATAGCTCCTAGGATCATTGGGACACGCAAACTCCTCTACCACGTTAAGGTGGCAGCTCAGTTCATTTATCATTATATTTTTGTGTTTTTAATTGATTTTCAATCATTATTTACTTCAAGTTATTACAGTATGTCTCCATATACATATTTATTTATTTTTTTAAATACATTTTGGCCAAAGGGGGCGCATTTCAATTTCTTACACACACTTGTTATTTCATATGTTGACCAGAGGGGGAGCACTTTTAAAAGCGACACACAGTCAATGTGAAAAATCCCTCCTTTTTGGGACCACCCTCATTTTGATAGATGTCACCACCAGGGGTGCAAATGAGACATTCTCTATTAGATGCAATGTTATTGGGACCATGATTTATGTCATCACTTGTTCACACCTCCTCATATGGAAGATACTTTTCCTTCTTGATGTCTCAAGAAGGGTAGAAACACACACACACACACACACACACACACACACACACACACACACACACACACACACACACACACACACACACACACTTGTCATTAGATGCATGAGCATACTTGGAAGAGATAGAACAGCTAGCGCCTCCTCCGTGGTCACCTGAGAACCTCTCCGCGCATGAGAGGGGGGCGGAGCAAAAAAGAGAGACGGCAGATCAACTGGTCTATTTCAAGGCTAGCGAAGGTGTGTTCAGGAGACGACCACAAACCAAGGTCTGGGACAATGGACCTCCTTCAGCCTGTAAGTCCTGCACCAGGGCCGGATGCGTTAGGCCAGTCCAAGAAGTCGCCAGAAAGAAGTTTTCAACCAAACTGAACGTGAGAACCAACCTGTCCTCCTGGGTCTGAAGACCATGGACACCCACTCCCTTTTCAAGACCCTAACAATGAGGTTCTTTTTTGGAGGGATTTTTAATCACTGTTATGTTGCAATTCTTATTAATATTCTTGTTGATATTATTCATTTTTGTTTGTGGAAGGAGTAGGAAATAGGGCTTTGGAAAACCAGGAATTCTGGAAAATCCTGGAATTTTTTTGAACTTGGAAAAAAGGTTGTTTAAATTTCCGGGATGGTGGAATATTTTTTTGAAATGATTAGGAGCATGAATGTCCTGAATGAGCTGAAATGGTTGGTGTTGGAACTGTTTAAATCGGTCAAGAAATGTTGAAGTAGTAGAAACAGTTTTTAATTGATCAATTGTATAATGGAATTCCTGGAATTTCGGAAAAACCGGGAATGTTTGTAGTTCTTAAACCAACTTGTTTTTTTGTCCTGAATAAGAAAAATGTTTTGACGGTGGCACAGTTTAAATGGGATGAAAAAAGGGAAAGGAGCAGTCAAACGAAAAAGGATGGAAATAAGGTTAAAAAAAACAGGAATTCCTGGAAATGTGTTGAACATGGAAAAATGGTAGTTTGAATGTCCAGGATGAGTTGAATGTGTTGAAGGTGGAATGGTTTGAATAGGTTGAACAATGTGGGAATTGTGGAAGTTTGAAAAATTGACAATTCATTTTGAATGGGGAAAATGAAAAAAAAAAAAAAAAGGAATTATGGGAAATCCGGGAATTTTTTTTTTAGAATTGTTGAAGTAGAGCACACAATTCCTGAAGAGGCTGAATATTTTGAAGTTGGAACAGTTTGAATCGGATGAAAAATGTAGGAATTCATTTTGAATGGGGAAAATGAAAAAAAAAAAAAAGAAGGAATTATGGGAAATCCGGGAATTTTTTTTTTTAGAATTGTTGAAGTAGAGCACACAATTCCTGAAAAGGCTGAATATTTTGAAGTTGGAACAGTCTGAATCAGATGAAAAATGTGGGAATTCATTTTGAATGGGGAAAATGAAAAAAAAAGAAGGAATTATGGGAAATCCGGGAATTTTTTTTTTAGAATTGCTGAAGTAGAGCACACAATTCCTGAACAGGCTGAATATTTTGAAGTTGGAACATCCATCCATCCATCCATTTTCTACCGCTTATTCCCTTCGGGGTCGCGGGGGGCGCTGGAGCCTATCTCAGCTACAATCGGGCGGAAGGCGGGGTACACCCTGGACAAGTCGCCACCTCATCGCAGGGCCAACACAGATAGACAGACAACATTCACACTCACATCCACACACTAGGGCCAATTTAGTGTTGCCAATCAACTTATCCCCAGGTGCATGTCTTTGGAAGTGGGAGGAAGCCGGAGTACCCGGAGGGAAGCCACGCAGTCACGGGGAGGACATGCAAACTCCACACAGAAAGATCCCGAGCCCGGGATTGAACCCAAGACTACTCAGGACCTTCGTATTGTGAGGCAGTTTGAATCAAATGAAAAATGTGGGAATTCATTTTGAATGGGGAAAATGAAAAAAAAAAAAAAAGGAATGATGGGAAATCCAGGAATTTTTTTTTTTAGAATTGTTGAAGTAGAGCACACAATTCCTGAACAGGCTGAATATTTTGAAGTTGGAACAGTTTGAATCAGATGAAAAATGTGGGAATTCATTTTGAATGGGGAAAATGAAAAAAAAAAAAGGAATTATGGGAAATCCGGGAATTTTTTTTTTTAGAATTGTTGAAGTAGAGCACACAATTCCTGAACAGGCTGAATATTTTGAAGTTGGAACAGTTTGAATCAGATGAAAATTGGGGGAATTCATTTTGAATGGGGAAAATAAAAAAATAAAAAAAAGGAATTATGGGAAATCCGGGATTTTTTTTTTTAGAATTGCTGAAGTAGAGCACACAATTCCTGAACAGGCTGAATATTTTGAAGTTGGAACAGTTTGAATCAGATGAAAAATGTGGGAATTCATTTTGAATGGGGAAAATGAAAATAAAAAGGAATTATGGGAAATTCGGGAATTTTTTTTTAGAATTGGTGAAGTAGAGCACACAATTCCTGAACAGGCTGAATATTTTGAAGTTGGAACAGTTTGAATCAGATGAAAAATGTGGGAATTGTGGAACTTTGAAGAATGTCTAATTCATTTCAATGGAAATTTCCAAACATTTGGGGAATTTCGGGAAAAGCGGGAATGTTCTGAATGCGTTGAAATGGTTGGTGTTGGTGGAATTTTTCAAATCGGTCAAGAATTGTTGAAGTAGTAACATGTATTGAGAAATGGTATTACGGAATTCCTGGAAATTCGGGAAAACCGGGAATTTTTCCAGTTTTAGAAACCCTAACCCTAACCCAGTGGAACGGTTGAAGTGGGTTGAAAAATGTGGAAGGAGTAGTTGCCAGAAAAAAGGGTGGAAATAGGGGTTTGGAAAAGCAGGAATTCTGGAAAATCCTGGAATTTTTTTGAACTTGGAAAATTTATAGTTTCAATTTCCAGGATGGTGAAATGTGTTGAAGGTAGAATGGTTTGAATCAGTTGAAAAATGTGGAAATGGTGGAAGTTTGAAAAATGGCCAATTCATTTCGAATTGGGAAAAATGTCCCGGAAAACCTGGAATTCTGGGAAACCTGGGAATTTTTCAAGGGAAAGCCCGCGATTCCCGAACAGTTTGAATCGGTTGAAAAATGTGGAAGGTTGAACGCGCCAAAAGCTGTAAAAAAATACTGTAAATTTAAAGTCTCCATTTTTTTAACTGCAAAATAATTCCCGCGGGGCCAAAAGAAATTGCGAGTGCGAGCACTTTCATTAAGAGGTAGCCAACAGAAGTGATGCTCAACGTTCATTATTCATCATTTGTGTGCATTTCACATATTTGTGTTTGTATTGTGGGGTCCTGGAAAACGTGGACTGGACTGACTTGTAGGAAAAACTGATTTTGTTTTTTTGGTTCATTTTCTTCGGGAAAGACATTTTGAACAAAAATGGAATGTTGGAATTTGAAAGTTTACACCAAACACAAAAAACTCTATAAAAAATTCACCAATTGCTTGTGATTGGGCATTCACACAATAATTCACTTGACGGACTAAAAAAATAATAAACTGTAGATTTTACAGTAAAAAAAAAAAAAAAAAGGTGACTCATTCGCCAAAATACCACAGCTAGCATTTTTTTTTATTTACAAAAAAGACTATAAACTTAAAATCTCAATTTTTTTTTAACTCCAAAAATAATTCCCGCGGGGTCCAAAAGAATTGCGAGTGCAAGCACTTTCATTAATTAACTTTGAATGTTTACACGAAAAACACAAGAAAATCTCTAAAAAAGCTCTAAAAAAATTCACAAATTGCTTGTGATTCGGCATTCACACAATAATTCACTTGACGGACTAAAAAAAACAAACTGTAGAATATACGGTAAAAAAAAAAAAAAAAAAAAAAAAAAAAAAGGTGACTCATTCGCCAAAATACCACAGCTAGCATTTTTTTATTTACAAAAAAGACTATAAACTTAAAATCTCAATTTTTTTTTAACTCCAAAAATAATTTCCGCGGGGCCCAAAAAAATTGCGAGTGCAAGCACTTTCATTAATTAACTTTGAATGTTTACACCAAACACAAAAAATCCCAAATTGCTTGTGATTGGGCATTCACACAATAATTCACTTGATGGACTAAAAAACAACAACAATAAACTGTAGATTTTACGGTAAAAAAAAAAAGCAGACTCATTCGCCAAAATACCACTGCTAGCTTTTTTCTATTTACAGTAATCCGCTGTAAAAAATACTGTAAACTTAATATGTCTATTTTTTTTAACTGCAAAATAATTCCCGCGGTGCCCAAAAAAATTGTGAGTGCGAGCACTTTCATTAATTAACTTTGAATGTTTACACCAAAAACACAAAAAAATCTCTAAAAAAGCTCTAAAAAAATTCACAAATTGCTTGTGATTCGGCATTCACACAATAATTCACTTGACGGATTAAAAAAAACAATAAACTGTAGATTTTACGGTAAAAAAAAAAAGCAGACTCATTCGCCAAAATACCACTGCTAGCTTTTTTCTATTTACAGTAATCCGCTGTAAAAAATACTGTAAACTTAATATGTCTATTTTTTTTAACTACAAAATAATTCCCGCGGCGCCCAAAAAAATTGCGAGTGCGAGCACTTTCATTAATTAACTTTGAATGTTTACACCAAACACAAAAAAATCTCTAAAAAAATCCCAAATTGCTTGTGATTGGACGTTCACACAATAATTCACTTGACGGACTAAAAAAACAATAAACTGTAGATTTTACGATTAAAAAAATAATAATACCACTGCTAGCGTTTTTTATTTCCAGTAATCCGCTGTAAAAATACTGTAAACTTAAAATCTTCATTTTTTTAACTACAAAATAATTCCCGCGGAGCCGGAAAAAATTGCGAGTGCGAGCACTTTCATTAATTAACTTTGAATGTTTACACCGAAAACAAAAAAATCTGTAAAAAA
>NC_084551.2:52710000-52720000 GCF_033978685.3 Nerophis lumbriciformis
CACACTCAATACACTCACTGACTTTTCTTGTTTTGTGACCATCACACACACACACACACACACACACACACACACACACACGCACACACACACACACACACACACACACACACACACACACACACACACACACACACACACACACACACACACACACACCATAAACACATTGTTGTAATCATACACAACCATTTACTACTACTGGACACAGCAAGTGATCCACTTTCATCAACAACGGAATACTCTACTCCAGTCAGTGCACTAAGTACACTTCTATAAGTACACGTCAATAGGTGCACTTCAAAAAGTACACATTAATAAGTACCTTTCAATAAGTACATTTCAAGATGTATACTTCAATTAGTGCACTTCAATAAGTACACTTCAATAAGTGCACTTCAATTAGCACACTTCAATAAGTACACATCAATTAGTATACTTCAATTAGTACACATCAAGTAGTATACTTTAGGAAGTACACTTCAATATATACACTTCAATAAGTACACATCAATAAGTGCACATCAATTAGCACACTTCAATAAGTGCACATCAATTAGTATACTTCAATAAGTACACATCAAGTAGTATACTTCAATATATACACATCAATAAGTGCACATCAATTAGTACACTTCAATAAGTACACACCAAGTAGTATACTTCAGGAAGTACACTTCAAAAAGTACACATCAATAAGTACACATCAAGAAGTAGAGGTCAGGAAGTACACGGCAATTAGAATACTTCAGGAAGTACACTTCAATTAGTAAATTTCAATAAGTACACTTACATAAGTACACTTGCATAAGAACACATCAAGTAGTATACTTTAGGAAGTACACTTCGGAAGGTACACTTCAATAAGTACACATCAAGTAGTATACTTTAGGAAGTACACATCAAAAAGTGCACTTCAATAAGTACACATCAAGTAGTATACTTCAGGAAGTACATTTCAAGAAGTACACATCAATTAGTACACTTCAATAAGTACACTTCAATAAGTACACATCAAGTGGTACACTTCAAGAAGTACACTTCAAGATGCCCTGGAGGACCTTGGAGTCCAGGAAAGTATGTTACCCAGGACAAAGTGACAAACTGGACTCACGTAGGATCAGATCCCACCAAGACCGCCAGACACGTCCTGGTCGATGTGGCCCCCGGGTGAGGAGCAGGGGCCACTCTGTTTGCACTGTGGCCCCGCCCCCTTTGGACTTCCAGGGGGAAGCTGCCATCTTGTTTTACAAGGTCAATGTTTGTCCACCTTTGAGCGTTCCTCTCTCACTCTCTCACTCCAACACTCTCTCCCTCCAACACTCCAACACTCTCTCCCTCCAGCACTCCAATACTCTCTCCCTCCAGCACTCTCACTCTCTCACTCCAACACTCTCTCCCTCCAACACTCCAACACTCTCTCCCTCCAGCACTCTCACTCTCCCACTCCAACACTCTCTCACTCCAACACTCTCTCCCTCCAACACTCTCTCACTCCAACACTCTCTCACTCCAACACTCTCTCACTCCAACACTCTCTCACTCCAACACTCTCCCTCCAACACTCCAACACTCTCTCCCTCCAACACTCTCTCACTCCAACACTCTCTCCCTCCAACACTCTCTCACTCTCTCACTCCAACACCCTCTCCCTCCAACACTCTCTCACTCTCTCACTCCAACACTCTCTCCCTCCAACACTCTCTCACTCCAACACTCTCTCCCTCCAACACTCCAACACTCTCTCCCTCCAGCACTCTCACTCTCTCACTCCAACACTCTCTCACTCCAACACTCTCTCCCTCCAACACTCTCTCACTCCAACACTCTCTCACTCCAACACTCTCTCACTCTCTCACTCCAACACTCTCTCCCTCCAACACTCTCTCACTCCAACACTCTCTCCCTCCAACACTCTCTCACTCTCTCACTCCAACACCCTCTCCCTCCAACACTCTCTCCCTCCAGCACTCTCACTCTCTCACTCCAACACTCTCTCCCTCCAACACTCCAACACTCTCTCACTCCAACACTCTCTCCCTCCAACACTCTCTCCCTCCAACACTCCAACACTCTCTCCCTCCAACACTCTCTCCCTCCAACACTCTCTCACTCTCTCCCTCCAACACTCTCTCCCTCCAACACTCTCTCCCTCCAACACTCTCTCACTCCAACACTCTCTCCCTCCAACACTCTCTCCCCCCAACACTCTCTCACTCCAACACTCTTTCCCTCCAACACTCTCTCCCTCTCTCCCTCCAACACTCTCTCACTCCAACACTCTCTCCCTCCAACACTCTCTCCCTCCAACACTCCAACACTCTCTCCCTCCAACACTCTCTCCCTCCAACACTCCAACACTCTCTCCCTCCAACACTCTCTCCCTCCAACACTCTCTCCCTCCAACACTCCAACACTCTCTCCCTCCAACACTCTCTCCCTCCAACACTCTCTCCCTCCAACACTCTCACTCTAACACTCTCTCCCTCCAACACTCTCTCACTCCAACACTCTCTCCCTCCAACACTCTCTCCCTCCAACACTCTCTCCCTCCAACACTCTCTCCCTCTCTCCCTCCAACACTCTCTCACTCCAACACTCCACACTCCAACACTCTCTCCCTCCAACACTCTCTCACTCCAACACTCTCTCCCTCCAACACTCTCTCCCTCCAACACTCTCTCCCTCCAACACTCTCTCCCTCTCTCCCTCCAACACTCTCTCACTCCAAC
Source organism: Nerophis lumbriciformis (assembly GCF_033978685.3). Classification (NCBI taxonomy): domain Eukaryota; kingdom Metazoa; phylum Chordata; class Actinopteri; order Syngnathiformes; family Syngnathidae; genus Nerophis; species Nerophis lumbriciformis. The sequence continues at coordinate 52,712,733 of NC_084551.2, forward strand.
ACTCCACACTCCCAACACTCGCTCCCTCCAACACTCTCTCACTCCAACACTCTCTCCCTCCAACACTCTCTCCCTCCAACACTCTCTCCCTCCAACACTCTCTCCCTCTCTCCCTCCAACACTCTCTCACTCCAACACTCCACACTCCAACACTCTCTCACTCCAACACTCTCTCCCGCCAACACTCTCTCACTCCAACACTCTCTCCCTCCAACACTCTCTCCCTCCAACACTCTCTCCCTCCAACACTCTCTCCCTCTCTCCCTCCAACACTCTCTCACTCCAACACTCCACACTCCAACACTCTCTCCCTCCAAAGAACAACTTTGAGGCACACGCAGGTGCTCGGAATCTGTCCTCAGACATTCTTTTGTTTTGTTTTCTAAGTCGATTTACGCTTCACACGCTACCATTAACTGCTATGAATATGAAGAGTACTTGATGAGGAATAAAGTATGAAGAGTACTCGATGAGGAATAAAATATGAAGAGTACTCTGAGGAATAAAATATGAAGAGTACTCGATGAGGAATAAAATATGAAGAGTACTCGATGAGGAATAACATATGAAGAGTACTCAATGAGGAATAAAGTATGAAGAGTACTCGATGAGGAATAACATATGAAGAGTACTCGATGAGGAATAAAATATGAAGAGTACTCAATGAGGAATACCATATGAAGAGTACTCGATGAGGAATAAAATATGAAGAGTACTCCATGAGGAATAAAGTATGAAGAGTACATGATGAGGAATAACATATGAAGAGTACTCGATGAGGAATAAAGTATGAAGAGTACTCGATGAGGAATAAAGTATGAAGAGTACACGATGAGGAATAAAATATGAAGAGTATACGATGAGGAATAAAATATGAAGAGTACTCGACGAGGAATAAAATATGAAGTGTACTGATGAGGACTAAAATATGAAGAGTACTTGAGGAATAAAGTATGAAGAGTACTCAATGAGGAATAAAATATGAAGACTACACAATGAGGAATAAAATATGAGGAGTACTTGACGAGGAATAAAGTATGAAGAGTACTTGATGAGGAATAACATATTTAGAGCACTCAATGAGGAATAAAATATGAAGAGTAAACAATGAGGAATAAAATATGAAGGGTACACAATGAGGAATAAAATATGAAGGGTACACAATGAGGAATAAAGTATGAAGAGTACTCGATGGGGAATAAAGTATGAAGAGTACTCGATGGGGAATAAAGTATGAAGAGTACACAATGAGGAATAAAGTATAAAGAGTACTCGATGGGGAATAAAGTATGAAGAGTACACAAAGAGGAATAAAGTATGAAGACTACACAAAGAGGAATAAAGTATGAAGAGTACACAAAGAGGAATAAAGTATGAAGAGTACACAATGAGGAATAAAGTATGAAGAGTATTCGATGGGGAATAAAGTATGAAGAGTACACAAAGAGGAATAAAGTATGAAGAGTACACAAATGAGGAATAAAGTATGAAGAATACTCGATGGGGAATAAAGTATGAAGAGTACACAAAGAGGAATAAAGTATGAAGAGTACACAAAGAGGAATAAAGTATGATTTAAATTCCACACAAAAGACATGAAGTTGTCGTCTAAAATCTTTCTGCTCGTCACCAAGATAAGAAAAGCGTCTCATTGTTGGCAGACAGTCTTCTTATCTTCTTATCACGTGTGTGTGCGTGTGTGTGTGTGTGTGTGTGTGTGTGTGTGTGTGCTTGAGCATGTGTCTTTGACAGGGGTGGGGGGTGAGAGGGTGTGGGTCCTCCTGTTAAGTGGCGGCCCTTTGTGATGCAACAGGTGTTGTTGGCGCTCAATTTGTCTGCATGCTAAAGTCAAGTAGTTGTGTCTCTCTTTGTGTGTCTGTGTCTGTGTGGAAAAGTACCTTCCCTATGAGGAGGTGTGAACAAGTTAGGACATCAATCAGAAAACCATTGCATCTAATAGAGAGCCAAATACTAGAGTCCGTGAACATTGCTCCAAAGTCAGGATGTTGTTGTTGATTTAATGTGCATACAAAAGTAAACATTGACAGGTGCAAAGGCAGAAATATATGATCAAACAAGACGGCAGCTAAAGAAGGATGAACAAATACCCTACGCTACTAAGACTATAGTGGCCATTAACAGTTAGCTTCTACAGCTGGGTTGCCCAAAGTGCGGCACAGGGGCCATCTGTGGTCCCTGACTCCTTCGTCATCGGCCTTAAGCACATTACAAAAACACAAAATAGATATCTCATTTGCACCCCTGGTGGTGACATCTATCAACATGAGGGTGGTCCCAAAAAGGAGGGATTTTTCACATTGACTGTGTGTCGCTTTTAAAAGTGCTCCCCCTCTGGTCAACATATGAAATAACAAGTGTGTGTAAGAAATTTAAATGCAACCCCTTTGGCCAAAATGTATAAAAAAATAAATAAATATGTATATAGGGACATACTGTAATAACTTGAAGTAAATAATGAAGATTAAAAAACAATTACAAACAAAAATAAATAAATAAATTAACTAAAAGCAGTCTTTTTCTCACAATGTGTCAACTTTTTTCTTATAAAATTGGGAGCAATTTCTCATATTCTTTCGGTTTCTGTAATGTTGCATAATTTTCTCGTAAAACTATTACGTTTTTATGTAAAATTATGACTTTTTAATGCAAAATGGTGACATTTGTCATATAAAATTCGGACTTTTATCACAATATTGCCAATTTTTTTGTTGTTCTTGTAAATTTGTGAAATTTTTTGAGTAAAATGATGACTTTTGTCATCATTTTGCAAAGTAAAATTCTGATTATTATTATAATAATATTGCCAACATTTGAAAATTTTCTTATAAAATTGTGACTTTTGTCGAGTAAAATTACGACTCTTTTCATAAAATTGCCAACATTTTGAGCTTTTCTTGTAAAATTGCGACTGTCATTGAGTAAAATTCCAACTTTTATCATAATATTGCACACATGTTCAGTTTTTTTATAATACTGCCAAAATTCTAAGTTTTTCTTGTGAAATTGTGACCTTTTTCTTGTGAAATTCCAACTCATTTTTCACAACAAGCTCTTTTATATGTGCATAGTATGTATATATTATTAATGTTGTAAATACACATCTTTATATATATAGAAAGGCTGGTCCTAAAGAGGGAGGCTTTTTTCTCACGTCTCAACAAGGTGACAAATACAAGAGTGTGTGTGTGTGTGTGTGTGCGTGCGTGCGTGCGTGCGTGCGTGTGTGTGTGTGTGTGTGTGTGTGTGTGATGTCCTAATCCCCAGTGGGAGTGTGGTCATCACTGACTACAAACACATTTATGATGACATCATCTTTAAAAGTGACAATTGCACATTTTATTTGACACGCCATGTTGGCGGTCAGGAGGTCACATGACCTGTGACACCGCAGGTGTCTGTCTGTCTGTCTGTCTGTCTGTCTGTCTGTCTGTCTGTCTGTCTGTCTGTCTGTCTGTCTGTCTGTCTGTCTGTCTGTCTGTCTGTCTGTCTGTCTGTCTGTCTGTAGGTATGTATGTATCCTCCACAGCCTGGCTAGCTCAGTCGGTAGAGCATGAGACTCTTAATCTCAGGGTCGTGGGTTCGAGCCCCACGTTGGGCGCTTGCTTTTATAGGGAGGTCTTTACCTGTATACAAAGTAGGAATACTTCATGAAATATACATCTTGAAGTATACATCTTGAACTGTACTTATTGAAGTGTACTTATTGAAATGTACTTATTAAAGTGTATCTCTTAAAGTGTACTGATTGAAGTGTACTTTTTGAAGTATACATCTTGAAATGTACTTATTAAAGTGTACTTATGAAAGTGTACTGATTGAAGTGTACTTTTTGAAGTATACATCTTGAACTGTACTTATTGAAGTGTACTTATTAAAGTGTACTGATTGAAGTGTACCTATTGAAGTGAACTTTTTGAAATATACATCTTGAACGGTACTTATTGAAGTGTACTTATTGAAGTATACTTATTGAAATGTACTGATTAAAGTGTACTGATTGAAGTGTACCTATTGAAGTGTACTTTTTGAAATATACATCTTGAACTGTACTTATTGAAGAGTACTTACTTATTAAAGTGTACTGATTGAAGTGTACTTTTTGAAGTATACTTATTGAAAGGTACTGATTGAAGTGTACCTATTGAAGTGTACTTTTTGAAGAATACATCTTGAACTGTACTTATTGAAATGTACTTATTAATGTGTACTGATTGAAGTGTACCTATTGAAGTGTACTTTTTGAAGTATAGTGTACATCTTGAAATGTACTTATTAGTGTACATATTAAAGTGTACTGATTGAAGTGTACTGATTGAAGTGTACATCTTGAACTGTACTTCTTGAAGTGTACTGATTGAAGTGTACCTATTTAAGTGTACTTTTTGAAGTATACTTTTTAAAATGTACTTATTAAAGTGTACTGTTTGAAGAGTACCTATTGAAGTGTACTTTTTGAAGTATACATCTTGAACTGTACTTATTGAAGTATACTTATTGAAAGGTACTTATTAAAGTGTACTGATTGAAGTGTACCTATTGAAGTGTACTTTTTGAAGTATACATCTTGAACTGTACTTATTGAAGTGTACTTATTAAAGTGTACTGATTGAAGTGTACCTATTGAAGTGAACTTTTTGAAATATACATCTTGAACGGTACTTATTGAAGTGTACTTATTGAAGTATACTTATTGAAATGTACTGATTAAAGTGTACTGATTGAAGTGTACCTATTGAAGTGTACTTTTTGAAATATACATCTTGAACTGTACTTATTGAAGAGTACTTACTTATTAAAGTGTACTGATTGAAGTGTACTTTTTGAAGTATACTTATTGAAAGGTACTGATTGAAGTGTACCTATTGAAGTGTACTTTTTGAAATATAGTGTACATCTTGAAATGTACTTATTAGTGTACATATTAAAGTGTACTGATTGAAGTGTACTGATTGAAGTGTACTGATTGAAGTGTACATCTTGAACTGTACTTCTTGAAGTGTACTGATTGAAGTGTACCTATTTAAGTGTACTTTTTGAAGTATACTTTTTTAAATGTACTTATTAAAGTGTACTGTTTGAAGAGTACCTATTGAAGTGTACTTTTTGAAGTATACATCTTGAACTGTACTTATTGAAGTATACTTATTGAAAGGTACTTATTAAAGTGTACTGATTGAAGTGTACTGATTGAAGTGTACCTATTGAAGTGTACTTTTTGAAGAATACATCTTGAACTGTACTTATTGAAGTGCACTTATTAAAGTGTACTGATTGAAGTGTACTTTTTGAAGTATACATCTTGAAATGCACTTATTAAAGTGTACTTATTAAAGTGTACTTACTAAAGTGAACTTATTAAAGTGAACTTTTTGAAGTATAGATCTTGAACTGTACTTATTGAAGTGTACTTATTAAAGTGTACTGATTGAAGTGTACCTATTGAAGTGAACTTTTTGAAATATACATCTTGAACTGTACTTATTGAAGTGTACTTATTGAAGTATACTTATTGAAATGTACTGATTAAAGTGTACTGATTGAAGTGTACCTATTGAAGTGTACTTTTTGAAGAATACATCTTGAACTGTACTTATTGAAGACTACTTATTGAAATGTACTTATTAAAGTTTACTGATTGAAGTGTACTTATTAAAGTGTACTGATTGAAGTGCACCTATTGAAGTGTACTTTTTGAAGTATACTTATTAAAGTGTACTGTTTGAAGAGTACCTATTGAAGTGTACTTTTTGAAGTATACATTTTGAATTGTACTTATTGAAGTATACTTATTGAAAGGTATTTATTAAAGTGTACTGATTGAAGTGTACCTATTGAAGTGTACTTTTTGAAGAATACATCTTGAACTGTACTTATTGAAGTGTACCTATTAAAGTGTACCTATTGAAGTGTACTGATTGAAGTGTACTGATTGAAGTGTGCTTTTTGAAGTGTACATCTTGAATTGTACTTATCAAAGTATACTTTTTGAAAGGTACTTATTAAAGTGTACTGATTGAAGAGTACCTATTGAAGTGTACTTTTCGAAGTATACGTCTTGAACTGTACTTTTTGAAGTATACTTATTGAAAGGTACTTATTAAAGTGTACTGATTGAAGAGTACCTATTGAAGTGTACTTTTCGAAGTATACATCTTGAACTGTACCTGTTGAAGTATACTTATTGAAAGGTACTTAAAGTGTACTGATTGAAGTGTACCTATTGAAGTGTACATCTTGAACTGTACTTATTGAAATGTACTTATTAAAGTGTACTGATTGAAGTGTGACATGGACTTGTTTCTTCAGCATTGTCCACACGTTTCAGCCAGGACTTTGGGAAGGCCATTTTTCAGGAATACATCGCAGAGTAATACATTTTGTTAATTGATAAATGCTACCTGTTAGCATGCTAACATAAGTAGGCTAGTTTGTTTTTTTTAGCAAATTTTTCTAGGTATACATCTTAGTCATATTTTTGTACTCAATTTATGCTCACGTTAAAATGCTCACTTTTTAAACACATTTTTAAGGAATACATTGCAGAGTGATATATTTTGGTACTTGACGAATGCTACCTGTTAGCATTCTAACGATAGTAGGCTAGCTTCTTTTTTTAGCACATTTTTTTAATAAAGGATACACCTCACACGTAGTATTTGATATATTCTCACGTTAACATGCTCACTTTGTAAACCAATTTTTCAGGAATTCGAGGCACAGTAATATATTTTAGTACTTGACACATGCTAAAATGAGTATTTGAGCGTGCTAACATTAGCTTGCTAGTTTTTTAGCAAATTTTTCAGGAATACGACACATTAAAATATTTTAGTACTTGACACATGCTAAAATTAGTATTTGAGCGTGCTAACATTAGCTTGCTAGTTTTTTGTTAGTTTTTTAGCACATTTTTCAGGAATATGACACACATTAAAATATTTTAGTACTTGACACATGCTAAAATGAGTATTTGAGCGTGCTAACATTAGTTTGCTAGTTTTTAAGCAAATTTTTCAGGAATATGACACATTAAAATATTTTAGTACTTGACACATGCTAAAATTACTATTTGAGCGTGCTAACATTAGCTTGCTATTTTTTTGTTAGTTTTTTAGCAAATTTTTCAGGAATACGAGGCACAGTAATATATTTTAGTACTTGACAAATGCTACAGTTAGTATTTTAGCATGCTAACATTAGCTTGCTAGTTTTTTTTAGCAAATTTTTCAGGAATACGAGGCACAGTA
>NC_084551.2:52742500-52745000 GCF_033978685.3 Nerophis lumbriciformis
CACACACACACACACACACACACACGTTATGTTCAGAGAAACAGGCATATTTTGAAAACCAATATTTTTCTTTGTGTTTTGTCCTGTGCAGATTTTTCTTCTTAGTCGTTGAAACTCTGCATTCAGTAAACAGCTTTTTGCTTTGTGACTAAATAATTGTGTAGGTGTAATAAAAGTATGAAGAGAAATGTGTCTTTTTTTATGCAACCAAAAAAAAAAGAAAGATTTTGAACAAATAAAAACATATATTTTGTGTTTTTTTTGGGTTGATATGACTCCAATTCAATCTTGTGGGCGGGACTTGCTGTGAACAATATGTTAGAAGCCTTTTTATTGGTCAGTCTTTGGCAAAGGTGTGACTACAGGTGTGACTTTGGACTACTTTGACCTTCAACACCTTTGTATGAGTGACAAGGGGCGGGTGATATAATAATAAATAGATTATTTTTTGGGTGTAGAATCGTATATGTGTGAATGTTTGGACATTCACACATGTAATAATAATAATAATAATAATAATGATAATAAATATAAGATTTTTTGTGTTGAATCTTATATGTGTGGATGTTTGGACATTCACACATGTAATAATAATAATAATAATAATAATAATAAATATAAGATTTTTTGTGTTAAATCTTATATGTATGAATGTTTGGACATTCACACATGTAATAATAATAATAATAATAATAATAATAAATAGATGATTTGTTGGTGTTAAATCTTATATGTGTGAATGCTTGGACATTCACACAATAATAATAATATTGAATAAATTATGTTTTGGTGTAGAATGCGTTTCCATACACACAATAATAATAATAATAAAGAGATGATTTTTTGGAAATCTCATATGTGTGAATGTTTTGACATTCACTCAATAATAATAATAAAAATAATAAATAAATTATATATATATATATATATATATATATATATATATATATATATATATATATATATATATATATATATATATATATATATATGATGGTTTGGTGTAGAATCTTTTATGTGTGAATGTTTGGACATTCACACAACAACAACAACAACAACAATAATAATAATAATAATAATAATAATAATAATAATAATAATAATAAATAGATGATTATTTTGCTGTAGAATCTTCCATGTGTGAATGTTTGGACATTCTCACAACTCTGCAAGTGCACCGACTGACCTGTTTTAATGCACTGGTTTTGACCCACTTGGGCACTAAAGCTTATATTTTGGCACATTTTTTGACGTGAGAAGTAAATGTACGTGAGAAGTAAACATATGTGAGAAGTAAACGTACGTGAGAAGTAAACATATACGTGAGAAGTAAACGTACGTGAGAAGTAAATGTATGTGAGAAGTAAACGTACGTGAAAAGTAAATGTACGTGAGAAGTAAATGTACGTGAAAAGTAAACGTACATGAGAAGTAAATGTACGTGAGAAGTAAATGTACGTGAGAAGTAAACGTACGTGAGAAGTAAACATACGTGAGAAGTAAACATACGTGAGAAGTAAACGTCCGTGAGAAGTAAACGCACGTGAGAAGTAAACGTTCGTGAGAAGTAAATGTACGTGAGATGTAAACATGAGAAGTAAACGTACGTGAGAAGTAAACGTACATGAGAAGTAAATGTACGTGAGAAGTAAACATACGTGAAAAGTAAACGTACGTGAGAAGTAAACGTATGTGAGAAGTAAATGTATGTGAGAAGTTAATGTACGTGAGAAGTAAACGTATGTGAGAAGTAAACGTGAGAAGTTAACGTAATGTAAACGTGAGAAGTTAACGTACGTGAGAAGTAAACGTACGTGAGAAGTAAATGTATGTGAGAAGTAAACGTGCGTGAGAAGTAAACATATACGTGAGAAGTAAATGTACATGAGAAGTAAATGTACGTGAGAAGTAAACATACGCGAGAAGTAAACGAACGTGAGAAGTAAATGTTCGTGAGAAGTAAATGTATGTGAGAAATACACGTGAGAAGTTAACGTACGTGAGAAGTAAACGTACGTGAGAAGTAAACGTACTTGAGAAGTAAAAATACGTCAGAAGTAAACATACATGAGAAGTAAACGTACATGAGAAGTAAATGTACTTGAGAAGTAAATGTAAGTGAAAAGTAAACGTAAGTGAAAAGCAAACGTATGTGAAAAGTAAACGCACGTGAGAAGTAAATGTACGTGAGAAGTAAACGTATGTGAGAAGTAAACGTACGTGAGAAGTAAACGTACGTGAGGAGTAAACGTGCGTTAGAAGTAAATGTACGTGAAGTAAACGTACGTGAGAAGTAAATGCACATGAGAAGTAAACGTACGTGAGAAGTAAACATACGTGAGAAGTAAATGTATGTGAGAAGTAAACGTACGTGAGAAGTAAATGTACGTGAGAAGTAAACGCATGTGAGGAGTAAACGTACGTGAGAAGTAAACGTACGTTAGAAGTAAATGTACGTGAGAAGTAAATGTAGGTGAGAAGTAAACGTACATGGGAAGTA
>NC_084551.2:52750000-52757500 GCF_033978685.3 Nerophis lumbriciformis
TTTATTATTATTATTATTATTGTTGTTATTGTGTGAATGTCCAAGCATTCACTTATTTAAGATTTAACACCAAAAAAATAATCTATTTATTATTATTATTATTATTATTATTATTATTGTGTGAATAGAAAAGCATTCTACACCAAAAAATAATTTATTTATTATTAATATTATTATTATTATTGTTGTTGTTGCGTGAATGTTCACATTCACACACACACACACACACACACACACACACACACACACACACACACACACACACACACATATATATATTCATTCATTCATTCATTCATTCATATTACTTTAATTTATTTTCACATAAAAAAACCACTAATTTTTAAGTCTGGCAACTTTTTATTTTATTTTGTAGAAGTAGTAGCGACTTCCTTGTTCATTTATGGCATCAAGTCAACTTCCTTTCTTTTCACTTTATCGAACTGCACATGTAAGTGACATCGAGGCCACGTTGGGGACAGTGCGAGTTTACACTAGAGCCTGATAAAGATCATATTGTACTCGCAGTGTAAACAGTCAACCGGAAAACAATCTGAATTCAAAAAATTTTGATTTAACAGAGTGATGAGCCACACAACTTATATTAAAAATAAAATAAAATGACTTAAAAATTAAACTGATCAAACTTTACGTCCACTCAGCCCCCCACAACAATGTGTAATACGGAAGGAAGTGTTGTGTAATTCATGCAATCACTCCTTGAACAAGTCATTAATAATAGCCACCACTCCAAATATAAACAAATAATCCACAAATTGTCAATACTGCAGTAAAAAAGTCATAGTAAAAGTTTTATGTGAGTACTTTTACTTGCACAATATTGTCAAAATGGACATTATTATTCCGCCCCACGTCTCACGCTCTACCGCCTGAGCCAGGCCTGTAACGTCTATATTGGCGTTGAACATTCCGAAGGGTTTTTGATATTTCAAATTCCGAGCGTATCCGTGTTTACAAAGAAGAACAATAAATCATTTTTATCGTCTCTGCAGAGGAGATTATGTTGTCAACACAGTCTTGCCTTTGTTTTTGTAAGAGTGAAGTAAGTTCACAATCCTTATGTCAAAAGCAGTGAAGTTGTCACGTTGTGTAAATGGTAAATAAAAACAGAATACAATGATTTGCAAATCCTTTTAAAATTATATTCAATTGAATAGACTGCAAAGACAAGATATTTGACGTTCAAACTGGAACATTTTGTTATTTTTTTTGCAAATATTAGCTCATTTCGAATTTGATGCCTGCAACAACTCAAAAAAGTTTGCACCAGTGGCAAAAAAGACTGAGAAAGTTGAGGAATGCTCATCAAACGCTTATTTGGAACATTCCACAGTTTAAACAGGCTAATTGGGAACAGGTGGGTGCCATGATTGGGTATAAAAGTAGCTTCCATTGACAAACAAGGATGGGGCGAGGGTCACCACTTTGTCAACAAATGCGTGAGCAAATTGTCCGACAGTTTAAGAACAACATTTCTCAACCAGCTATTGCAAGGAATTTAGGGATTTCACCATCTATGCTCCGTAATATCATCAAAAGGTTCAGAGAATCTGGAGAAATAACTGCACGTAAGTGGCAATGCCTGTGACGTTGGATCCCTCAGGCGTGTCAAAAAGCGACATCGGTGTGTAAAGGATATCACCACATGGGCTCAGGAACACTTCAGAAACCCACTGTCAGTAACTATAATTATTCGCTACATCTGTAAGTGCAAGTTCAAACTTGACTATGCAAAGCCACAGCCATTTATCAACAACACCCAGAAACGCCGCCGGCTTCGCTGGGCTCAGATGGACTGATGCAAAGTGTAAAAGTGTTCTGTGGTCTGACGAGTCCACATTTCAAATTGTTTTTTTGGAAACTGTGCATGTCGTGTCCGCCGGAACAAAGAGGAAATGACTCACCTGGGATTGTTCTAGGCGCAAAGTGTAAACGCCAGCATGTGTGATGGTATGGGGGTGTATTAGTGCCCAAGGCATGGGTAACTTACACATCTGTGAAGGCACCATTAATGCTGAAAGGTACATACAGGTTTTGGAGCAACATATGTTGCCATCCAAGCAACGTTATCATGGACGCCCCTGCTTATTTCAGCAAGACAATGCCAAGGCACGTGTTACAACAGCGCGGCTTCATATTAAATAAGTGCGGGTACTAGACTGGCCTGCCTGTAGTCCAGACCTGACAGAAATGTTGATATTTAATATTTATTCTACACATTTTTACAACATTAGAAACCAGAGGATAAAAGTAAAGGATATAAAATGAGCTCAAATATACCTACAGATGAGGCAAAATGATATGTACATATAGTTAGCCGAAATAGCATGTTAGCATGGATTAGCTTGCAGTCATGCACTGACCAAATATGCCTGATTAGCACTCCAACAAGTCAATAACATCAACAAAGCGCACCGTTGTGCATTCACGCACAGCATAAAACGTTTGGTGGACAAAATTACACAAAGCAGTGGAAGATTTTACATGTAAACAAACTGTTGCGTCCCAGTCCACACTATGGTGAGTTCAAGAACCACCGAAATTAGTAGGACAAAACGATGTTCACCAACTAGTCTCATCAGTGAAGCATACACACAAACACATTAAACAGTGGACTTTATAACAATTGGGAAGGTTTGTGTCATGTTTGTTGTACAAAAAAACATACCAAAACAAATGTTCCCCATCTTTTTCCATTTTCAATCCTTTTTTAAAAATGCTCCAGGGAGCCACTAGAGTAACTACCATTGGCTCCATTATTAGCTGACTTTTGCTAATGTTTATTTATGAGTTAGAACGCATAAAAAAGAAAAGAAAAAGGTATGTGTTCTTGTCTTACATAAGGATTGTGATTGATGGGCAAACATCCAAAAAAGTGCAGTTCCCCTTTAAGCATTCCAAGAACAGCTGTAGTCGGCGTCTGCGTTAACGTCGTGTTAGGATCACTTGGAAGTGCATGTCAAGCTTTGCCGCAGGGCTATTCCACTACATAATGAAGAGGGCCGCAGTTTCAAGAGCCCAAAAGCTCAGGGGCCGGACATCGAAATGTGGATGTTTAGTCGGAAAGTGCCTCAGCACGTTATGTTCCTTTAAGCCTGCGTCTACTGATACACTGCAATGTCAATAAGTTCATTATTCTGCCCTCGCTACTCTTTTCCAGCGTGTGCAACTCGACAGATAGTTAACAGCATGAAGACACAGAAGCTCCAGAGGTTTTATTGAGGATTGATGTTCCTTCTTTTGTATTATTTCTTAACACTTCTTCCTTCATTTAGGTTTGTAAGACTGAAAATCCATCCATCCGTCCATTTTCTACCGCTTGTCCCTTAAAATAAACATTACAAAACGTTAATGTCCATTGTGTATTTTACATGGATAAAATAGAAGGGTTAGTGTTAACACATTCACAAAATAAACTACAGATATGCATGCATATAGATTTTAAACAACATCCACAGCAAACATTGCACACAATGAATGTGACTTATCACAATTAAACCTAAGGTGTAGCGTTATCGCCCTCTACTGGTCAAATTTAGCGCTACATGTATTAAAAAGGCCTAGCGGCCACATGCGTGGACAGCACCTTTTAGTTCTTATTTCCAAAATTGTGTACGCTACTGAATTGGGGTCTTATGGCCGCTTATGTGGACACTTATACTGCCATCTGGTGGTGTCAGAAGAGTATAACATACAATGGAATTTGGAAAAAAAAGTGTAAAATTAAGAATTAGCATATCACTAAACATGAAGTACACGTTTGTGTACTTATGGACTAAGAACATCATATCAAAAGATGATTCTTAGTTTTTATTCTAATTAGGGTCCAATAAGCCCAAATAGCAAAGAGAAATAAAAAAAGCATGTAAACAAACAGCTTGGGCCTTAAGAGGTTAAATATACAGGTAAAAGCCAGTAAATTAGAATATTTTGAAAAACTTGATTTATTTCAGTATTTGCATTCAAAAGGTGTAACTTGTACATTATATTTATTCATTGCACACAGACTGATGCATTCAAATGTTTATTTCATTTAATTTTGATGATTTGAAGTGGCAACAAATGAAAATCCAAAATTCCGTGTGTCACAAAATTAGAATATTACTTAAGGCTAATACAAAAAAGGGATTTTTAGAAATGTTGGCCAACTGAAAAGTATGAAAATGAAAAATATGAGCATGTACAATACTCAATACTTGGTTGGAGCTCCTTTTGCCTCAATTACTGCGTTAATGCGGCGTGGCATGGAGTCGATGAGTTTCTGGCACTGCTCAGGTGTTATGAGAGCCCAGGTTGCTCTGACATAGAACAGAAATACCATGGTCCGTAAACCATGCACGGGTAGATTTTGCGCTGTGTGCAGGCGCCAAGTCCTGTTGGAACTTGAAATCTCCATCTCCATAGAGCAGGTCAGCAGCAGGAAGCATGAAGTGCTCTAAAACTTGCTGGTAGACGGCTGCGTTGACCCTGGATCTCAGGAAACAGAGTGGACCGACACCAGCAGATGACATGGCACCCCAAACCATCACTGATGGTGGAAACTTTACACTAGACTTCAGGCAACGTGGATCCTGTGCCTCTCCTGTCTTCCTCCAGACTCTGGGACCTTGATTTCCAAAGGAAATGCAAAATTTGCATGGCTGGGTGATGGTTTGGGGTGCCATGTCATCTGCTGGTGTCGGTCCACTCTGTTTCCTGAGATCCAGGGTCAACGCAGCCGTCTACCAGCAAGTTTTAGAGCACTTCATGCTTCCTGCTGCTGACCTGCTCTATGGAGATGGAGATTTCAAGTTCCAACAGGACTTGGCGCCTGCACACAGCGCAAAATCTACCCGTGCCTGGTTTACGGACCATGGTATTTCTGTTCTAAATTGGCCCGCCAACTCCCCTGACCTTAGCCCCATAGAAAATCTGTGGGGTATTGTGAAAAGGAAGATGCAGAATGCCAGACCCAAAAACGCAGAAGAGTTGAAGGCCACTATCAGAGCAACCTGGGCTCTCATAACACCTGAGCAGTGCCAGAAACTCATCGACTCCATGCCACGCCGCATTAACGCAGTAATTGAGGCAAAAGGAGCTCCAACCAAGTATTGAGTATTGTACATGCTCATATTTTTCATTTTCATACTTTTCAGTTGGCCAACATTTCTAAAAATCCCTTTTTTGTATTAGCCTTAAGTAATATTCTAATTTTGTGACACACGGAATTTTGGATTTTCATTTGTTGCCACTTCAAATCATCAAAATTAAATGAAATAAACATTTGAATGCATCAGTCTGTGTGCAATGAATAAATATAATGTACAAGTTACACCTTTTGAATGCAATTACTGAAATAAATCAAGTTTTTCAAAATATTCTAATTTACTGGCTTTTACCTGTATATATATATATATATATATATATGTCTCAAATTTTAACTTTTTAAGGTCAAGGCAAGTGTTGCCTTATATATATATAAGTATATATATATATATATATATATATATATATACTACATATATATATATATATATATATATATATATATATATATATATATATATATATATGTATATATATATATATATATATATATATATATATATATATATATATATATATATATATATATATGTATAATTGGGGGTTAAATTACGAAAAATGATTCCCGGGCCCGGCCACCGCTGCTGCTCACTGCTCCCCTCACCTCCCAGGGGGTGAGGGTGATGGGTCAATGGGTGATGGGTGATGGGTCAAATGCAGAGGATAATCCCACCAGTGTGTGTGACAATCATTGGTACTTTAAAAAAAAAAAAAAAAAAAAAAAAACATGTATATATATATATATATATATATATATATATATATATATATATATATATATATATATATATATATATATATATATACATGCTTAGGCGGTCCATCGTAGTCGAAGATGACGTAGCTTCCATTTTGTTGCTCTGGTCGGTGGCTATCGTTGCTGGCGACGATGCCACGCCATATGACTATGAAGTCTGATCCTGGAACCACACGTCCTGCCACAGTGGGGACATGTCAGGCCTGGATCAGGGGGCTGGGATGGTTCTGGAACTGCAGGGTGGTGTCTTCGCCTCCGCTGTTCCCTCCGGTGTTGGTTCCGACACTCCTCCAGATACATGACCCCGTCGTGGCACAGCAAACGCCACAGCGATCGATTGGCTGCAGCTGTCTCAAGTTCGTGGGGTTTGATGTTGCACCTCTTCAATATTCCTTTCAGTTGGTCTTTGTACCTCAGCTTTTGTCCTCCGGGCTTTCTGCTGGCTGAAAGGAGCTGACCATAAAGCATCTGACGAGGCAATCGGTGTCCTGGCATCCGGATGGTGTGACCAACCCACCGGAGTTGTCGCTTTGCCAGGGTGGCCTCTATGCTTATGGACTCAGTGCGCTGCAAGATGTCCGTATGAGGAACTCGGTCCAGCCATGTGATGCCAAGAATGCGTTGGAGACATCTGATGTTAAATGCATCAAGGCAGCGGATGTGTCTGCGGTATATTGTCCAGGCTTCTGACCCATACAGCAGAGTTGAAACACACACCGCCCTGTAGACTAACACTTTCGTTGAGGTTCGAAGGTGGTTGTTTTCAAACACCCGGGAGCGCAGTCTTCCAAAGGCAGAGGAGGCTGAGTTGATACGAGCCTGGATGTCATCATCAATCTGGCATGTTGGGGTCAGAATACTGCCGAGGTAGCAAAACTGCTCAACGAGCTTGAGGGGTGTGCCGCTGATGGTAAAGACAGGGGGTGTAGGGGATGGGGACCTCTCCTGGATGAGAACCTCTGTTTTCTGAATGTTGATCACCAGACCTAGTGAGCGGTAGACTGATGACATGGTGTCTAGTGCATGCTGCATGGCATCAGGAGTGTGAGCGAGGAGTGCGCAGTCGTCTGCATATTGCAGCTCCTGGATGTTGGTGCCTGCCATCTTCGTCTTTGCCTGTAGGCGCCGGATGTTGAATAGGCTCCCATCCAGGCGAAACTCGATGGAGACACCACTATCCTTCATGATGGACTGCCGGAATAGGAGTGTGGCTGCTGCCAGGAAAAGATTGAAGATCGCTGGGGCCAGTACACACCCCTGCTTCACCCCTACTTTCACGGGGAAAGAGGAGGACTGCTCACTGCCTGCATACCATCATGAAACTGTTTTAGTATGTTGAGAAACTTGGGGGGGACACCAAACTTCTTGAGGATGCTCCAGAGCAAATCACGGTCAACTGTGTCAAAGGCCTTGGTGAGGTCAATAAAGGTAATGTAGAGGTCCTTGTTTTGTTCCCTGCATTTCTCCTGGATTTGACGGGCAGCGAAGATCATGTCTAGTGTACTTCGGTTCTTTCTGAAGCCACACTGTGTCTCTGGGAGGATGCCCTCTGTTAGAAATGTAAGGCGAGAAAGCATAATCTTTGCAAGTACCTTGCCGGCCACTGAGAGAAGGGAGATGCCACGACTATTTCTACA
>NC_084551.2:52762500-52885000 GCF_033978685.3 Nerophis lumbriciformis
TATCAACAGATACCAATATCCGTCAGTCTACCCCAGGGCAGCTGTGGCTATGAAAGTAGCTTACCACCACCAGGTGTGAATGATTGATGGGTTCTACATGTAAAAGCGACTTTGGGTACTTAGAAAAGCGCTATATAAATCCCAGTTATTATTATTATTATTATTAATATATACAGTCGTGGATTTAACACATTATTATGCCTAATTTGGACAACCAGGTATGGTGAAGATAAGGTACTTTTTAAAAAAATTAATGAAATAAGATAAATAAATTAAAAATATTTTCTTGAATAAAAAAGAAAGTAAAACAATATAAAAACAGTTACATAGAAACTAGTAATGAATGAAAATGAGTCAAATTAAGTGTTAAAGGTTAGTACTATTAGTGGACCAGCAGCACGCACAATCATGTGTGCTTACGGACTGTATCCCTTGCAGACTGTATTGATATATATTGATATATAATGTAGGAACCTACCAGAATATTAATAACAGAAAGAAACAACCCTTTTGTGTGAATGAGTGTAAATGGGGGAGGGAGGTTTTTTGGGTTGGTACACTAATTGTAAGTGTATCTTGTGTTTTTTATGTTGATTTAATTTAAAAAATAAATAAATAAAAAATAAACAAATAAAATAACGATACCGATAATATAAAAAAACCTATACCGATAATTTCCGATATTACATTTTAACGCATTTATTGGCCGATAATATCGGCAGGCCGATATTATCGGACATCTCTAAATATATATATATATATATATATATATATATATATATACATCCAGCCATAGAATTATACATTAAAGTAAACATATTTTAAATAATTAATTTTAAATGATCATAATAATTCATTTAAAATGACCATATTATTAAAATAATTGCTTGTTTATCAACAACTTTAGCATTTTATTCATTACATTTTGAAGCAAATATATAATATATATATATATGTATATATCTGCATCTTGAAAATATGCAAACAAAACTGTGTTTGATTCAAAATGTAATGAATAAAATGCTGAAGTTGTTGATAAACAAGCAATTATTTTAATAATTAAATATGGTCATTTTAAATGAATTATTATGATCATTTAAAATTAATTATTTAAAATATGTTTACTTTAGTGTATAATTCTATGGCTGGATGTAATAAGGAGTCAGAAAAAATACAAATAAAAATACAATTAATTTTGATGTTTTTAGCAAAATATAGTAAAAATGTATTTAGTTGTGTTTTTTATAATTAATACATATATTTATTTTTAGGTAAGATAAACATAATAATACAATTTATCTCTAGTCTGGATGATTCAGTTCTTGTCACCCTGTTGTGCTCCCCGTCTCTTCCCCAAGGATGGCTCCATGAGCTGGGCAAACGCCTGTAGATGCCCTACGTCAACAACACGGTCGGCGGCCCGTCGGTGCGCAGCTCGTACATCGCCGCCCTCTACTTCACCCTCAGCAGCCTGACCAGCGTCGGCTTTGGCAACGTGTGCGCCAACACGGACGCCGAGAAGATCTTCTCCATCTGCACCATGCTCATCGGCGGTATGCCGGACGCCTCGTATGGAATAACGTGATTGGGCAGGCACGCTGTTTATATCGTGGGAAAGCGGACGTGAAAAAAGGCTGTCCTCACTCAGGTCCGCATGGAGCTGGAGAGGGCGTGGCGTCCAGCTCCGGCTGAAAATCGGGAGATTTTCGGGAGAATATTTGTCCCGGGAGGTTTTCGGGAGAGGCGCTGAATTTCGGGAGTCTCCCAGAAAATTCGGGAGGGTTGGCAAGTATACAAAACAAGGAAGCGCCAACAGAAAGTAAGTGACAGATGGTCACAAGTGGTTCGTAAGTGTCACGTGGAGGGTCGCAGCTCACTGCGGGGTCGTTCTCCCGGGATGCAGAACGGACAACTCCGGACCAAGCGTGAAGGTAGGAGTATGATTTATTGTCATAAATCATACCTTAAACCAAAAACAGGAAACAAGCAAAAGGAAAGCGTGCCATTCGCACAAGAAGCTAAAGAACTAAAACTTAGCACTGGAATCAAGAACTAGAAGCCAAGAAACATGAAATCAACCTGCGTGACTGTTGCATACCACAAACAATGAAGCCAGACCGAGTGTGGCGAGCAACCTGAATAAATAGCTCTCTGACTAGTGCTCGGCAGCAGGTGAACGTGCCGAACACCAACCAGAGACAGGTGGAAACAATAAGTAACCATGGCAACTAACAAGGGTGCACAATAACAGGAACTAAGGGAGTCTAAAACTAACAGAACAGAACAAAAACATAATCCGGACCACGGATCATGACAATAAGGGTAATAAAGTCAGGGTCAAAACTAAAGTGCGTCTCTTAAAAATATCCCTTCCATCATCTTGTAAAACACAATCATGCTTCAATGTTTGTTTGGACATTTGATTTGTTTGAAGTAAATTAGTGAAGTGAATTATATTTATATAGCGCTTTTCTCTGCTTGATGTGGTCCTGATGGCTTCATCTGGTCAGGATCTTCAGCTCTCACTGGATCGGTTCGCAGCCGAGTGTGAAGCGACTGGGATGAGAGTCAGCACCTCCAAGTCCGAGTCCATGGTTCTCGCCCGGAAAAGGGCGGAGTGCCATCTCCGGGTTGGGGTGGAGATCTTGCCCCAAGTGGAGGAGTTCAAGTAAATCCGGGGTCTTGTTCACGAGTGAGGGAAGAGTGGATCGTGAGATCGACAGGCGGATCGCTGCGGCGTCTTCAGCAATGCGGACGCTGTATCGATACATTGTGGTCAAGAAGGAGCTTAGCTGGAAGGCAAAGCTTTCAATTTACCGGTCGATCTACGTCCTATCCTCACCTATGGTCATGAGCTCTGCGTTATGACCGAAAGGACAAGATCACAGTTACAAGCGGCCAAAATGAGTTTCCTCCGTTGGGTGGTAAGGCTCTCCCTTAGAGATATGGTGAGATTCTGTCATTCGGGAGAAGCTCAAAGTAAAGCCGCTGCTCCTCCACATTTAGAGGAACCAAATGAGATGGTTCGAGCATCTTGCTCAGGATGTCACCCGGACGCCTCCCATGGGAGGTGTTTAGGGCGCGTCCGACCGGTAGACGGCCACGGGGAAGACCCGGCTGGCCTTGGAACGCCAAAAGATCCCCCGGGAAGAGCTGGACGAGGTAGCTGGGGAGAGGGAAGTCTGGGCTTTTCTGCGACTTGACTTTGGATAAGCGGAAGAAGATGGATGGACGGTGGAGAGACTGTCTCCCAGCTGGCCTAGGAACGCCTCGAGATCCCCCGGGAAGAGCGGGACGAGGTGGCTGGGGAGAGGGAAGTCTGGGCTTTTCTGCGACTTGAAGAAGATGGATGGACGGATAACCTCTCTTCCTGAATTTTTAATAGTGGCCTTGGAACCAGAGTTGCTCGGGCGGTGCGAGGGCCCATTCAACATGGAATCATTACCACATTTAGAAAACAAACATTCGTTTGACTGTAATAACTACAATGTAACAGCTTTCAATCAAATCCTACTAAATTCTAGTGACAACATGAACAAAAAAACAACATCCTCTGACACTTTTCGGGAAGTGAAACTGCATGAAAGGAGTCGCTGCGTCTGCAGTGATGCGGACCTTGTATCGGTCCGCCGTGGTGAAGAAGGAGCTAATTTACCAATCGATCTACGTCCTATCCTCACCTATGGTCATGAGCTCTGGGTTATGACCGAAAGGACAAGATCACGGGTACAAGCGGCCAAATGGAGTTTCCTCCGTTGGGTGGTAAGGCTCTCCCTAAGAGATAGAGTGAGATTCTGTCATTCGGGAGGAGCTCAAAGTAAAGTCGCTGCGCCTCCGCATTTAGATGAACCAAAGGAGGTGGTTCGAGCATCTGCTCAGAATGCCACCCGGACGCCTACCTCGGGAGGTGTTTAGGGCGCGTCCGACCGGTAGACGGACACGGGGAAGACCCGGCTGGCTTAGGAACGCCAAGAGAACCCCCGGGAAGAGCTGGACGAGGTAGCTGGGGAGAGGGAAGTCTGGGCTTTTCTGCGACTTGACTTTGGATAAGCGGAAGAAGATGGATGGACGGATAACCTCTCTTCCTGAATTTTTAATGGTGGCCTTGGAACCAGAGTTGCCCGGGGGTACGCGGGCCCGTTCAACATGGAATCATTACCACATTTAGAAAACAAACATACGTTTGACTGTAATAACTACAATGTAACAGCTTTATATCAAATCCTTCTAAATTCTAGTGACAACATGAACAAAAAAACAACATCCTCTGACACTTTTCGGGAAGTGAAACTGCATGAAAGGAGTCGCTGCCTCTGCAGTGATGCGGACCCTGTATCGGTCCGTCGTGGTGAAGAAGGAGCTAATTTACCAATCGATCTACGTCCTATCCTCACCTATGGTCATGAGCTTTGGGTTATGACCGAAAGGACAAGATCACGGGTACAAGCGGCCAAAATGAGTTTCCTCTGTTGGGTGGTAAGGCTCTCCCTTAGAGATAGGGTGAGATTCTGTCATTCGGGAGGAGCTCAAAGTAAAGTCGCTGCGCCTCCACATTTAGATGAACCAAAGGAGGTGGTTCGAGCATCTGCTCAGAATGCCACCCGGACGCCTCCCTCGGGAGGTGTTTAGGCCGCGTCCGACCGGTAGACGGACACGGGGAAGACCCGGCTGGCTTAGGAATGCCAAGAGAACCCCCGGGAAGAGCTGGACGAGGTAGCTGGGGAGAGGGAAGTCTGGGCTTTTCTGCGACTTGACTTTGGATAAGCGGAAGAAGATGGATGGACGGATAACCTCTCTTCCTGAATTTTTAATGGTGGCCTTGGAACCAGAGTTGCCTGGGGGTGCGAGGGCCCGTTCAACATGGAATCATTACCACATTTAGAAAACAAACATACGTTTGACTGTAATAACTACAATGTAACAGCTTTATATCAAATCCTTCTAAATTCTAGTGACAACATGAGCAAAAAAACAACATCCTCTGACACTTTTCGGGATGTGAAACTGCATGAAAGGAGTCGCTGCGTCTGCAGTGATACGGACCCTGTATCGGTTCGTCGTGGTGAAGAAGGAGCTAATTTACCAATCGATCTACGTCCTATCCTCACCTATGGTCATGAGCTCTGGGTTATGACCGAAAGGACAAGATCACGGGTACAAGCGGCCAAAATGAGTTTCCTCCGCTGGGTGGTGGGGCTCTCCCTTAGAGATAGGGTGAGATTCTGTCATTCGGGAGGAGCTCAAAGTAAAGTCGCTGCACCTCCACATTTAGATGAACCAAAGGAAGTGGTTCGAGCATCTGCTCAGAATTCCACCCGGACGCCCTCGGGAGGTGTTTAGGGCGCGTCCGACCGGTAGACGGACACGGGGAAGACCCGGCTGGCTTAGGAACGCCAAGAGATCCCCCGGGAAGAGCTGGACGAGGTAGCTGGGGAGAGGGAAGTCTGGGCTTTTCTGCGACTTGACTTTGGATAAGCGGAAGAAGATGGATGAACGGATAATCTCTCTTCTTGAATTTTTAATGGTGGCCTTGGAACCAGAGTTGCCCGGTGGTGCGAGGGCCCGTTCAACAAGGAATCATTACCACATTTAGAAAACAAACATACGTTTGACTGTAATAACTACAATGTAACAGCTTTATATCAAATCCTACTAAATTCTAGTGACAACATGAACAAAAAAACAACATCCTCTGATACTTTTCGGGAAGTGAAACTGCATGAAAGGAGTCGCTGCGTCTGCAGTGATGCGGACCCTGTATCAATCCGTCGTGGTGAAGAAGGAGCTAATTTACCAATCGATCTACGTCCTATCCTCACCTATGGGCATGAGCTCTGGGTTATGACCGAAAGGACAAGATCACGGGTACAAGCGGCAAAAATGAGTTTCCTCCGTTTGGTGGTAAGGCTCTCCCTTAGAGATAGGGTGAAATTCTGTCATTCGGGAGGAGCTCAAAGTAAAGTCGCTGCGCCTCCACATTTAGATGAACCAAAGGAGGTGGTTCGAGCATCTGCTCAGAATTCCACCCGGACGCCTCCCTCGAGAGGTGTTTAGGGCGCGTCCGACATGTAGACGGACACGGGGAAGACCCGGCTGGCTTAGGAACGCCAAGAGATCCCCCGGGAAGAGCTGGACGGGGTAGCTGGAGAGACGGAAGTCTGGGCTTTTCTGCGACTTAATTTTGGATAAGCGGAAGAAAATGGATGAACGGATAATCTCTCTTCTTGAATTTTTAATGGTGGCCTTGGAACCAGAGTTGCCCGGGGGTGCGAGGGCCCGTTCAACAAGGAATCATTACCACATTTAGAAACCAAACATACGTTTGACTGTTATAACTACAATTTAACAGCTTTATATCAAATCCTTCTAAATTCTAGTGACAACATGAACAAAAAAACAACATCCTCTGACACTTTTCGGGAAGTGAAACTGCATGAAAGGAGTCGCTGCGTCTGCAGTGATGCGGACCCTGTATCGGTCCGTCGTGGTGAAGAAGGAGCTAATTTACCAATCGATCTACGGCCTATCCTCACCTATGGTCATGAGCTCTGGGTTATGACGGAAAGGACAAGATCACGGGTACAAGCGGCCGAAATGAGTTTCCTTCACCGGGTGGCGGGGCTCTCCCTTAGAGATAGGGTGAAATTCTGTCATTCGGGAGGAGCTCAAAGTAAAGCTGCTGCTCCTCCACATTTAGAGGAACCAAATGAGGTGGTTCGAGCATCTGAATGCCACCCGGACGCCTCCCTCGGGAGGTGTTTAGGGCGCGTCCGACCGGTAGACGGCCACGGGGAAGACCCGGGACACGGTGGAGAGACTGTGTCTCCCAGCTGGCCTTGGAACGCCTCGAGATCCCAAGGGAAGAGTGGGACGAGGTAGCTGGGGAGAGGGAAGTCTGGGCTTTTCTGCGACTTGAAGAAGATGGATGGACGGATAGGGTGCGTCCGACCGGTAGACGGACACGGGGAAGACCCGGCTGGCTTAGGAACGCCAAGAGAACCCCCGGGAAGAGCTGGACGAGGTAGCTGGGGAGAGCGAAGTCTGGGCTTTTCTGCGACTTGACTTTGGATAAGCGGAAGAAGATGGATGGACGGATAACCTCTCTTCCTGAATTTTTAATGGTGGCCTTGGAACCAGAGTTGCCCGGGGGTACGCGGGCCCATTCAACATGGAATCATTACCACATTTAGAAAACAAACATACGTTTGACTGTAATAACTACAATGTAACAGCTTTATATCAAATCCTTCTAAATTCTAGTGACAACATGAACAAAAAAACAACATCCTCTGACACTTTTCGGGAAGTGAAACTGCATGAAAGGAGTCGCTGTTGCTTTATTGACCGTTTGAATTAGTTTCGCTCCGGGATGTTAAAGGTCAGCGGGAGTAGTAAACTTGAGGTTTTTCGCCAACTTGACTTTTTTCAAAGTCAACTCTTGAGTTTTTGGCAGCCACGTACAAAAAAATGGTCCAGTCTGACGAACACAGGCGGTAATTTACTTTTTGGTTTAGTACTTAATGACGCTTAAGTGTCGCGCTCTTGGACCAGCGTCAGCGTGTACAAGTCGTTACCACCTCCGTGTGTGGACAACAAACACACTTACACACACACACACACACACACACACACACACACACACACACACACACACACACACACACACACACACACACACACACACACACACACACACACTGCAGACTAATGGCCGCTAATGAATACGCTCCATTGCGGCTCCTTCGCGGCCAATGTGCTGCTAAAGCGGCGATGAGTCGCTATCTGATCGTACGGGTGCCAGGAAGTAGTTTGGGGCCAACTGTGAGACTTTTCGGGTTTTTCTTTCTCAGCATTAGTTTGTGTGGTTAAGGCAAAAGCACACTTATTAAAATATGAACGGGAACAAGAACGCTTCTGTCTGTCCAGCACAGTGTTATTATCGTTATTATTAAACGTTAATAACAAGCCATGATGCCACTGTTCTTTGCTCCGTCATGTCAGCGAGTGTGTGTGTGTGTGTGTGTGTGTCTGTAGCCATGTTCTCATAGGCAGGTCATGTCTGGGTCAATGTCTCTGGCTCCAGCACTTCCCTGCTTTAACCCCTTCACACCCAGGCAATAACACTAACACGGCGACACAATGAAGGCAATGTTGTGCAGGTGTGATCAGTACTCGCAGTGTGTTCCAAGACCAGAAAGGAGACACTGTCACTACATGTTCACTCGGAACGTGCAAAGCCGTCAAAAGAACAGACTACTGCAACGCACTTCTTGTCGGGATCCCCAGCAGGAACATTCCAGAAGCTGCAATACATACAGAATAGTGCTGCTAGGATCCTGATCACACCAATTCTCAAATCCCTTCACTGGCTTCCTGTTCCACGCAGGATTAAATACAAAGTCTCCCTACTAACCCACCAGTGCCTCCATGGAAATGCGCCCCTCCACCTCAAAGAACTACTCACCCCCAAATCCTCCACACACAGGTTGGAGGAGTTAGCCTGTCCGGAGCGGAGGTGTCCTCCGCTCCGGACAGGCTAACCTCCTCCAACCTCCGAGGACAAAGCTACGAACAATGGGAGACCGGGCTTTCTGCTGCGCCGCTCCCAGTCTGTGGAACGCTCTCCCTGACCACCTGAGGGCACCACAGACTGTGGATGCTTTTAAAAAAGGCTTAAAAACCCTTTTTTTTAAAAAAGCCTTTTTTATTTTTAGATATATGCATAATAGTTCTACCTATTTGGCTGTTCTAGTTTTTATTTTTATTTATTTTTTATTATCTTTTTATTTTTATTTTTTTAATACACTGTAGCACTTTGAAGTTGTTTACTCAATGTAAAGTGCTTTTTACAAATAAAATCTATTATTATTATTATTACTAACACCCTGGGCGGGAATCACTATACCAGGGGTCGGCAACCTTTACCACTCAAAAGAGCCATTTTGACCCGTTTCCATAAATTAAAGAAAACAATGGGAGCCACAAAACTCTTTTGAAATTTAAAATGAAATAACACTGCATACAAAGTTTTTTTTTGCTTTGTGCTTTGTATAAACCAGGGGTCTCAGACACGCGGCCCGGCCCGCACCTTAACATGGAACTGTAATGTTAGTGCGGCCCGCAAGTTTTATATGAATGGCACTTGACAGCGTCACACTTGCCAACCCTCCCGATTTTTCCGGTAGACTCCCGAATTTCAGGGAAACTATTCTCTCGAATGTATGCTGATTTTCACCCAAACAACAATAATAAGGGCGTGCCGTGATGTCACTACCTTTAGCGCCCTCTTCGGCTTGAACAAACAGCTTGCCAGCCCAGTTACATGTTATATGAGGCTTCTGCAGACACACATAAGTGAATGCCATGCATACTTGGTCAACAGCCATACAGATCACACTGAGGGTGGCGATATAAACAACTTTAACACTCTTACTAATATGCGCCACACTGTGAACCCACACCAAACAAGAATGACAAACACATTTCGGGAGAACATCCGCACCGTAAACACAACAGAACAAATACCCAGAATCCTGCACTATATGATCCAAAGACCACGCGCTGGACGGCGTGGTGCAAAAAAATAAAATAGAGTGTACTCCTATTGCGTGTGATCTACTCATACTGCATTTAAAATGAGGATTTTGCATGCATGTTTGGCATTTACCAAGGAGACGATTATTTCCTGCACATTCGTGTTATTGTGCTCCGACCTCTAGGGTTGTACGGTATACCGGTATTAGTATAATACCGCGATACCAATGAATCATATTCGGTACTAAACCGCCTCTAAAAAGTACCGATCCCCCACACCTCCCAGTCGTCGTCACGTCGTGTCATTGCTGGTTTTACGAGCAGAGGAGCATGTTCGGCAGCGCACACACACAGAGTACTTGCAAGCAGACACAGTGTGTAGACAGAAAAGGGAGAACGGACGCATTTTGGCTTAAAAACTAACGATGAATGTGAAGTTATAACACTGAAACGCCCTCAGGGAGAGATGTTTTAAGACATAGCGACTAAAGTCCAGCCGCTGTCTGCAGTGTTTTAGCTACTTCTAAATCACTTATCCTCGCTTCTATGGTGACAAATAAAGTATGTTTCTTATAAGTATCATTATTATATAGCTAAACATGCTTCACTACACACCGTAGCTCACCGGCATCAACATGTAAACAAACGCCATTGGTGGATCTACACCTGACATCCACTGTAATGATACCAAGTACAGGAGTGTATCTTGTCAATACTACTATGATTACATCAATATTTTTTGGCATCACAACATCTTCTTTTGTTTATAAAAAAAATGTATATTATGTTTATAAACTCGGGGAATATGTCCCTGGACACATGAGGACTTTGAATATGACCAATGTAACTACTTGGTATCGGATCGATACCCAAATGTGTGGTATCATCCAAAACTAATGTAAAGTATCAAAACAACAGAAGAATAAGTGATTATTACATTTTAACAGAAGTGTAGATAGAACATGTTAAAAGAAAAAGTAAGCAGATATTAACAGTGAATGAACAAGTAAATGAATAATACATTTTCTAATGTTTGTCCCTCATAATTTTGACAAAATAATAGGTGTATAAATGACACAATATGTTACTGCATATGTCAGCAGCTAAATTAGGAGCATACTTGCCAACCCTCACGAACTTTCCGGGAGACTCCCGAAATTCAGCGCCTCTCCCGAAAACCTCCCGGGACAAATATTCTCCCGAAAATCTCCCAATTTTCAGTCATGAGGACCTGAGTGAGGACAGCCTTTTTTCACGACGGCACAACAGGGTGACAAGAACTAAATCATCCAGACTAGAGACAAATTGTATTATTATGTTTATCTTACCTAAAAATAGATATATTTATTAATTTTTTTTTAAATAACTAAATAGATTTTTACTATATTTTGCTAAAAACATCCAAATTAATTGTATTTTTATTTGTATTTTTTCTGACTCCTTATTACATCCAGCCATAGAATTATACATTAAAATAAACATATTTGAAATAATTAATTTTAAATTATCATAATAATTCATTTAAAATGACCATATTTAATTATTAAAACAATTGCTTGTTTATCAACAACTTTAGCATTTTATTCATTACATTTTGAAGCTCTCAGAAACCAAGTTATGTTATATTCCTTAATATTTATTTATGCAAGTTTGAAGTATCAATTATCCAAACACAGTTTTGTTTGCATATTTTCAGGATGTAGATATATATATATATATATATATATATATATATATATATATATATATATATATATATATATATATATATATATATATATATATGTATTAAATACTTGACTTGGTGAATTCTAGCTGTCAATATACTCCTCCCCTCTTAACCACGCCCCCAACCACGCCCCGCCCCACCCCCGACCACGCCCCGCCCCACCCCCCACCTCCCGAAATCGGAGGTCTCAAGGTTGGCAAGTATGATTAGGAGCCTTTGTTTGTTTACTTGCTACTAAAAGACATGTTGTCTTGTATGTTCACTATTTTATTTAAGGACAAACTTGCAATAAGAAACATATGTTTAATGTACCCTAAGAAATTCTTGCATCGAGGCAATTTTCATGTGGAAGATATTTTATAGTACTATAGTTCCTAGATAAAAAATTAAAAAAAACATTAAAAAAAAATGCCAGCAGACACCAAAAGGCATCGATTTAATTAGTTTTCATCAGCCCATTTAGTCCTCTAACAGCAATACAATTATAAAAGGAAATTGTTGCTGAACTGACATATATTTCACAATTTTTATTCCCGACAGTACAAAATGTTGACACACAGACACATAGGACTAGGGCATTATGGTCTGTCCATTGTCTGTTTATGCAGTCCGGTCCTGCTGCCGTTTGTCAGTTTGCTCGTCCTTCTGACACGTGCTAAATAAAACGCTGAGCCGTGCTTGCAAATTGGTGATGAGTGTTGATAAATCACATTGCAAGTGCTAAATCTTTACATTTGCATCTTCTCCTCCCAGTATTGTGGGTGTTTTGATGATCAGCGTACAAACCCCGTTTCCATATGAGTTGGGAAATTGTGTTAGATGTAAATATAAACGGAATACAATGATTTGCAAATCATTTTCAACCCATATTCAATTGAATATATGCTACAAAGACAACATATTTGATGTTCAAACTGATAAACATTTTTTTTTGCAAATAATCATTAACTTTAGAATTTGATGCCAGCAACACGTGACAAAGAAGTTGGGAAAGGTGGCAATAAATACTGATAAAGTTGAGGAATGCTCATCAAACACTTATTTGGAACATCCCACAGGTGAACAGGCAAATTGGGAACAGGTGGGTGCCATGATTGGGTATAAAAGTAGATTCCATGAAATGCTCACTGCACATCATAATGGCAGCTACAGTTTTTGGAAATTATTTGGGAATGTCCGGCGGGCCAGATTGAAAAGCTTAACGGGCCGCACGTGGCCCCCAAGCCTTAATTTTCCCAGGCCTGTTCTAATGTGTTGCACATTGAGACGAAACCAT
Source organism: Nerophis lumbriciformis (assembly GCF_033978685.3). NCBI lineage: Eukaryota > Metazoa > Chordata > Actinopteri > Syngnathiformes > Syngnathidae > Nerophis > Nerophis lumbriciformis. The sequence continues at coordinate 52,775,040 of NC_084551.2, forward strand.
GTTGATTGACAGTCCGTTATTTTCGCAGTTTTATGTGTTTGTATAAAATTATAAAAATCCCATATCAAATCCCAATCGCAATTTTGGAGAGACAAATCGCAATGAGGTTGTTTTTTTTTCATAACCGTGCGACCCTGCTGTCGGACACCCGAACAGACCTGAACCTCTTCTTGGTAACCTGTTGTCAAATATTTGTGTTTGCAGACCTACAAAGCAATTAATTCAAGTTCAGCCAAAGATGTTTGCCGTTTAACCCTTTGTGTAATGTTCATATTGTTTGTGATGGACCTGTGGCTAATAGAAGTGTGGAAATTGATGTTCTGTGTACCACACGCAACCACCCACCCACACCCACACAGCAGGCCTAGACAGGAGGAGGACAGAGTGTAGGTACACAGAACATCAGAGGGTCAAATGTGCGAGAAAATGAGAGCAGACAAACAATGTTGCAACCTTGTGTGGGAACCACACAATCAAACACTTTTATGTTCAAATACTGAACAGATGTTTACCTTATCCCAATAAACATCTGTTCAGTATTTTAACATAAAAGCGTTTGATTGTGAGGCATTAAAAGCCACAAAATGCAACGGGTCCATCAGACCCACAAACGCTGGCTGAGTAACAACAATATGAACGTTGCACGGAAAATTTCTCTGCCAGTTTCTGCATCCCACAGGGATTCTTCTTTTGTGTTTCTGCACCTGCGGTTCCCACACAAGGTTGCAACATTGTTTGTCTGCTCTCATTTTCTCGCACATGTGACCCTCTGATGTTCTGTGTACCTACACCAGGGGTCGGCAACCCGCTCTTTGATCACTCTGATGCGGCTCAGCAGCTTACTTGCTGAACCCCCCAATTTTCCCGTGAGACTTCCGGATTTCAATGCCTCTCGCAGAAAACTCCCGATATTCTCTCAATATTCACCGATTTTCACCCTTACAGCTATAATAAGGGCGTGTCATGATGTTACAACATTTGACGCCCTCTACAATCTGTATTAACAGCGTGCCAGCCTAACACTTGTTATACAATATACATCTTCTGCTTGCACACGTACGCGACAGCAGTGCATACTTGGTCAACGGCCACACAGGTTACACTGACGGTGACCATATAAAGCAACTTTAACACTCTTACTAATAATGCGCCACACTTTGAACCAAAACCAAACAAGAATGACAAACCCATTTCGGGAGAACATCTGCACCTTAACACAACATAAACACAACAGAACAAACACCCAGAATCCCATGCAGCCCTAACTCTTCCGGGATACATTACACACCCCTGCTACCACCAAACCCCGCCCCTACCTCAAGCCTGCTCCCTCACACATCAACCCCCCCCTCTCTGTGCGACGGTTGAGGTGGGCGGGGTTTGGTAGCGGGGGTGTATAATGTATCCCGGAAGAGTTAGGGCTGCATGGGATTCTGGGTATTTGTCCTGTTGTGTTTATGTTGTGTTACGGTGCAGATGTTCTCCCGAAATGTGTTTGTCATTCTTGTTTGGTGTGGGTTCACAGTGTGGCGCATTATTAGTAAGAGTGTTAAAGGTTTTTTTTATACCGCCACCGTCAGTGTAACCTGTGTGGTTGTTGAGCAAGTATGCCTTGCTGTCACCTATGTGAGCAAACGGAAGCCCCATACAACATGTGGCTGATCAGGCACGCTGGTTGTAGTGGGCGCTATATGCTGTACCATCACGGCACGCATGACGCTGACAAGCGCTGTTCAGGTAGAACCCGCGTGCCGCACCAGCTTAAAAATTCCATATAAAGGTGTGGGCAGCGTGTCTGAGACCCCATCCATCCATCTTCTTCCGCTTATCCGAGGTCGGGTCGCGGGGGCAGCAGCCTAAGCAGAGAAGCCCAGACTTCCCTCTCCCCAGCCACTTCGTCCAGCTCTTTCCCGGGGGATCCCGAGGCGTTCCCAGGCCACCCGGGAGACATAGTCTTCCCAACGTGTCCTGGGTCTTCCCCGTGGCCTCTTACCGGTCGGACGTGCCCTAAACACCTCCTGAGGGAGGCGATCGGGTGGCATCCTGACCAGATGCCTGAACCACCTCATCTGGCTCCTCTCGATGTGGAGGAGCAGCGGCTTTACTTTGAGCTCCCCGTGGATGACAGAGCTTCTCACCCTATCTCTAAGGGAGAGCCCTGCCACCCGGCGGAGGAAACTCATTTCGGCCGCTTGTACCCGTGATCTTGTCCTTTCGGTCATAACCCAAAGCTCATGACCATAGGTGAGGATGGGAACGTAGATCGACCGGTAAATTGAGAGCTTTGCCTTCCGGCTCAGCTCCTTCTTCACCACAACGGATCGATACAGCGTCCGCATTACTGAAGATGCCGCACCGATCCGCCTGTCGATCTCACGATCCACTCTTCCCTCACTCGTGAACAAGACTCCGAGGTAATTGAACTCCTCCACTTGGGGCAGGGTCTCCTCCCCAACCCGGAGATGGCACTCCACCCTTTTCCGGGCGAGAACCATGGACTCGGACTTGGAGGTGCTGATTCTCATCCCAGTCGCTTCACACTCGGCTGCGAACCGATCCAGCGAGAGCTGAAGATCCTGGCCAGATGAAGCCATCAGGACCACATCATCTGCAAAAAGCAGAGACCTAATCCTGCAGCCACCAAACCGGATCCCCTCAACGCCTTGACTGCGCCTAAAAATTCTGTCCATAAAAGTTATGAACAGAATCGGTGACAAAGGGCAGCCTTGGCGGAGTCCAACCCTCACTGGAAACGTGACCGACTTACTGCCGGCAATGCGGACCAAGCTCTGGCACTGAGCATACAGGGAGCGGACTGCCACAATCAGACAGTCTGATACCCCATACTCTCTGAGCACTCCCCACAGGACTTCCCGAGGGACACGGTCGAATGCCTTATCCATGTCCACAAAGCACATGTAGACTGGTTGGGCAAACTCCCATGCACCCTCAAGGACCCTGCCGAGAGTATAGAGCTGGTCCACAGTTCCACGACCAGGACGAAAACCACACTGTTCCTCCTGAATCCGAGGTTCAACTATCCGCCGTAGCCTCCTCTCCAGTACACCTGAATAGACCTTACCGGGAAGGCTGAGGAGTGTGATCCCACGATAGTTAGAACAGACCCTCCGGTTCCCCTTCTTAAAGAGAGGAACCACCACCCCGGTCTGCCAATCCAGAGGTACCGCCCCCTGCAAAAAAAAACTTTGTATGCAGTGTTATTTCATTTAAAATTTCAAAGATTTTTGCGGCTCCCATTGTTTTCTATAATTTGTGAAACTGGTCAAAATGGCTCTTTGACTGGTAAAGGTTGCCGACCCCTGACCTACACTCTGTCCTCCTCCTGTCTAGGCCTGCTGTGCGGGTGTGGGTGGGTGGTTGTGTGTGGTACACAGAACATCAATTTCCACACTTCTAATAGCCCCGGGTCCAGTGGACCCGGACATCTTATATGTAATATAAGTGTGTATGGTGTGTGGTCATTAAATATGTATTCTGATATATGTTCTTCACGGAAAATGAGCCAAAGCCAGTGAGTCTCAGTTTGAAAAAACGGGTCCCACAGACCCGAACACCACACATGACCGTGACCATGTTTGGTTGCGTGGTGACACAATCAAACACACCACGCTCCTGAGTGAGCAAAGTGTTATAGCATGCAGACATTCCAGTGGTTGCCATGTGATTGATGGTGCTGGTGGTACTGGACCCACTGGGATGTTCGTTAATTATTGTTTAGCCCCAACAATCACGCACTTTTATATGAACGTCTCATAGCCGTGTCCTGTCCCGGGGGTCTAAATTCCAGAAGAATTCTGCAGTGGTGTTCAGAGATAGTCAAATAATGTGTGTTTTGTGCTCAGATCATTGTGTCGGAGCATTTCAGATGTGTTTGTGCGGTGCGGCCGTAAAAATACACTTTGCAGGAATGTCGAGTTTGGTGATTTCACAAAGAACCGCGTAATTATAGTTCAGCTATCTCCGGGCAGTCATTTGAAAAAAAAAGTCTGTCTGCACCACTTCCACAGCAGCATGAACCGACATGGCATCTGCGCGTCCCCAAAAAGCAAAGAACGTCTGCTGTGACATCTTGGAGGCCACACGACAATAAACAACTTCATACTCAAACGTGTCATCAGTCATTTCCTACGGTTGTTGGGTTTTTTTTTTGCGCGGAGTACGAAGAAAGACACCAGGAACCCGACTGGAGGTCCTATTAGGACATCAGGCAATATGAAGACGTGAGTTCTCTCTCTCTATGTCCACTACTTTCTGTATATATCCTACCAAGTCAGTCCTACACTGTTTCAATATCCATTTCTTTGATGATGCAATTGTTGATGCTGATTGTTGATGACTGAAGTGTTGATACCAACCAAACCTAACCCCCTCCCCCTCCATATCCCACACCCCGGATTGTAAATAATGTAAATAATTCAATGTATACACCCTGATGATTATCTTGTGTGATGACTGTATTATGATGATAGTATATATCTGTATCATGTAGTGGACCCCGACTTAAACAAGTTGAAAAACTTATTGGGGTGTTACCATTTAGTGGTCAATTGTACGGAATATGTACTGTACTGTGCAACCTACTAATAAACGTTTCAATCAATCTACATCCCTATACCCTCCCCTTAGGTGACCTTTGGGTAGTGATCGAAAGGACAAGATCATGGGTACAAACGGCCAAAATCTGTTTACTCCGTAGGGTGGCAGGGTTTTCCTTTAGAGCAGTGGTTCTAGACCTTGTTGGAGGTACCGAACCCCACCAGGTTCATATGCGCATTCACCGAACCCTTCTTTAGTGAAAAATAAAATGTTTTTTTTTTCATATTCAAGACAAAGTTATTATGTTTTTGGTAACACTTTAGTATGGGGAACATATTCTAAGTAACAAAGACTTAATTTAGAGTTATTTGGACACTAGAGGAACATATTCTAAGTAATAAAGACTTAAATTAGAGTTATTTGGTTAGGGTTAGGGTCAGAGTTAGAGAGTTAGAGGGTTAGGGTTATAATAAGGCCATGCCAAATAAGGCATTAATAAGTACTTAATAATGACTAGTTAAGAGCCAATGTGTTACTAATTTGCATGTTAATAAGCAACTAATTAATGGTGAATATGTTTCTGGATTGGCAGACCGGGGTGGTGGTTCCTCTCTTTAAGAAGGGGAACCATAGGGTGTGTTCTAACTATTGTGGGATCACACTCCTCAGCCTTCCCGGTAAGGTCTATTCGGGTGTACTGGAGAGGAGGCTACGCCGGATAGTCGAACCTCGGATTCAGGAGGAACAGTGTGGTTTTCGTCCTGGTCGTGGAACTGTGGACCAGCTCTATACTCTCGGCAGGGTCCTTGAGGGTGCATGGGAGTTTGCCCAACCAGTCTACATGCTTTGTGGACTTGGAGAAGGCATTCGACCGTGTCCCTCGGGAAGTCCTGTGGGGAGTGCTCATAGAGTATGGGGTATAAGACTGTCTGATTTTGGCGGTCCGCTCCCTGTATGATCAGTGTCAGAGCTTGGTCCGCATTGCCGGCAGTAGATCGGACACGTTTCCAGTGAGGGTTGGACTCCGCCAAGGCTGCCCTTTGTCACCGATTCTGTTCATAACTTTTATGGACAGAATTTCTAGGCGCAGTCAAGGCGTTGAGGGGATCCGGTTTGGTGGCTGCAGGATTAGGTCTCTGCTTTTTGCAGATGATGTGGTCCTGATGGCTTCATCTGGCCAGGATCTTCAGCTCTCGCTGGATCGGTTCGCAGCCGAGTGTGAAGCGACTGGGATGAGAATCAGCACCTCCAAGTCCGAGTCCATGGTTCTCGCCCGGAAAAGGGTGGAGTGCCATCTCCGGGTTGGGGAGGAGACCCTGCCCCAAGTGGAGGAGTTCAAGTACCTCGGAGTCTTGTTCACGAGTGAGGGAAGAGTGGATCGTGAGATCGACAGGCGGATCGGTGCGGCATCTTCAGTAATGCGGACGCTGTATCGATCCGTTGTGGTGAAGAAGGAGCTGAGCCGGAAGGCAAAGCTCTCAATTTACCGGTCGATCTACGTTCCCATCCTCACCTATGGTCATGAGCTTTGGGTTATGACCGAAAGGACAAGTTCACGGGTACAAGCGGCCGAAATGAGTTTCCTCCGCCGGGTGGCAGGGCTCTCCCTTAGAGATAGGGTGAGAAGCTCTGTCATTCGGGAGGAGCTCAAAGTAAAGCCGCTGCTCCTCCACATCGAGAGGAGCCAGATGAGGTGGTTCGGGCATCTGGTCAGGATGCCACCCGATCGCCTCCCTCGGGAGGTGTTTAGGGCACGTCCGACCGGTAGGAGGCCACGGGGAAGACCCAGGACACGTTGGGAAGACTATGTCTCCCGGCTGGCCTGGGAACGCCTCGGGATCCCCCGGGAGGAGCTGGACGAAGTGGCTGGGGAGAGGGAAGTCTGGGCTTCCCTGCTTAGGCTGCTGCCCCCGCGACCCGACCTTGGATAACCGGAAGAAGATGGATGGATGGATGGATGTTCCCCATACTAAAGTGTTACCATGTTTTTTTTACTGGTGCAAATAATGAACCGTGCATGAACATCACCTTGTTCCAAGAACAAAACCAACACAGTGCATAAACTCACAACAAATGATATACCTGCAAACCAGTCAGCTGTTGCCGTATCCGTAATACGCCGATAGGGAGAAGTTTTTATTTACACGATGAGTCGGGTGTGTCTTGACCTCCGCCGGACCCCTGAGCCCGACTCACCGAACCCCTAGGGTTTCATCGAACCCAGGTTAAGAACCACTGCTTTAGAGATAGGGTGAGATATAAGCTCTGTCATTCAAGCTGTTGCTGAACCACATCGAGACTCCAGATTATGGTCAGGGCACGTCCGACCACTAGGAGGTCTCAGGGAAGACCCAGGACACATTAGAGAGACTACATCACTATCACCTGGTCTGGGAACGCCTCGTGATCCCCCTGGAGGGCTTCTTTGCTTAGGCTACCGCCCCCATGACCCCGACCTCGGATAAGCGGAAGAAGATGGATTAGGTATTACAATAAGTTTGTCAAAACCTGTTCTGGGTTGACTGTATTCCTCAACCCAAAGCCACACCACTTCCTATCAGACAGATACCAATGTTGACTTTTTAAACGTCATGTTTACCAAAGTGCCCGTGTCACGCGGAGCTATTTCCGACCTCGTCCAATCAGGTGAGGAGAAGATGAGCTGAAGCGCGAACATCAGCCTGACACTATCTCTGCAGAGGTCACCTCAGCAGTAACTTCCTGCGGGCGGGGGCCTGGCAGTCTTTGTCTGCGTTAAACCCTCTTCCTGCACTACCGGCCAGCACAGCACCAGCTCAGCACATGTGTGTGTGTGTGTGTGTGTGTGTGGCGAGAAAGTGAGTCGGTGCACATTTTTGCGTGTGCGGTTGTGTTGTAACGTAAGCATGTAAATGAGGGAGTACATCTGCACATTCTTGTCGGGACCGGCTCGCACAGTGCGACCACCAGAATGTTGTATCTCTAAAATATACACACAATTGTGTGTGTTTTCCGGGCGTGTAATCACTCCCTGGAGATGGGATTGAAACACAAAACACAGACGCAAACAGACTCTTGGTGATTAGATTTAAACATCACGTTTGACAAAAGTTGTTGACAACTACTAAAATAATACTGTAATGATTAAACTTCCATGTAAAACCCCCGCCTGCCTTTCTGGAAGCTCGGATCACTTACTTCTAAGAACGAGTACTAAATAGTACAAACCCTGTTTCCATATGAGTTGGGAAATTGTGTTAGATATAACTATAAACGGAATATTTGCAAATAATTTTCAACCCATATTCAGTTGAATATGCTACAAAGACAACATATTTGATGTTTTTTTGTTGTTGCAAATAATCATTAACTTTAGAATTTGATGCCAGCAACACGTGACAAAGAAGTTGGGAAAGGTGGCAATAAATACTGATAAAGTTGAGGAATGCTCATCAAACACTTATTTGGAACATCCCACAGGTGAACAGGCAAATTGGGAACAGGTGGGTGCCATGATTGGGTATAAAAGTAGATTCCATGAAATGCTCAGTCATTCACAAACAAGGATGGGGCGAGGGTCACCACTTTGTCAACAAATGCCTGAGCAAATTGTAACTGTAAGTAACTTGTAAGTTTGTCTAAGTGTAAGTCTATTGTATGTCTGGTGGGGTTCCTACTTTGGAAATAACTTGTACCCCTTTTAGGTCACATTTACTTCCCTTTAAAACATTCACATGTTGTACAATGAGATGTAAGCATGGGACAATTTGTACATTCCTGTAACTTTGTGTTTGTAAAACATATTTTTTATTAGCATTTCTGTAATCTAGTAACATGTATATATATATATACATATATATATATAAACTGTTTTTTTTATTCATTATTAATAACAACTTGTCAGCTTTTTGTCATTACATGATGCCTTTATCTCAATGTTTACATTTTGATAGAGGGAAGTATTTTTTCAATTATTTATTATATGTCATATATATATATATATATATATGTCATATATATATATATATATATATATATATATATATATATATATATATATATATATATATATATATATATACATATATACATATATATATATATATATATATATATATATATATATATATATATATATATATATATATATATATATATTAGGGCTGCAACAACTAATCGATTAAAATCGATTATAAAAATAGTTGGCGATTAATTTAGTCATCGATTCGTTGGATCTATGCTATGCGCATGCGCAGATGATTTTTTTTTCTAATACATTTTTTTTTTATAAACCTTTATTTATAAACTGCAACATGTACAAACAGCTGAGAAACAATAATCAAAATAAGTATGGTGCCAGTATGCTGTTTTTTTTCAATAACATACTGGAAAGGATAGAAATGTAGTTTGTCTCTTTTATCCGAATATTAATCGATTAATCGAAGTAATAATCGACAGATTAATCGATTATCAAATTAATCGTTAGTTGCAGCACTAATATATATATATATATATATATATAGCTGTCATTCATTTATATATATATATATATATATATATATATATATATATATATAAACTGTTTTTATATATATAGCTGTCATATATATATATAGCTGTCATAGCTGTCATATATATATAAAAACAGTTTATATATATATATACATATATATATATATATATATATATATATATATACATATATGTAGCTGTCAAATAAATATATATATATATATATATATTTATAGCTGTCATATATATATATATATATATATATATATATATATATATATATATATATATATATATATATATATATATATATATATATATATATATATATATATATAAACTGTTTTTTATTCATTATTAATGAAAACTTGTCAGCTTTTTGTCATTTCATGATGCCTTTATCTCTCTTTATTTCGTTAAACCAAGTGCTTGGCTCCTTTTACTCTGAGGGGAAATCTCCTGAGCAAAGTCCGTGTAGTTAGTCCGCCACGATTATCAAGCCAAACGACGCTAGTGCGCATGCGCCTGACTTCATGTTGCCTAAAATGCATTAATAAATGAGGGGGTTTCGGTAAGTAAAAAATTAGACGGTACTACTAACCATCTGGAATTTTATTGCAAATTATTTTTATACCGTTTACTGTTACATCCCACGTCCATTAACAAGTAAAAAGTCAAGATGTTGGTCAATTTTTTTATGGCATTACGACAAATGACGAGGGCGGTCGCGACTTTTGCTGCGGTTGTCGTGGTTAAATTCGAGCCCTGCAATAGGTAAAAAAAAATAGTTTTTTCTCCCCTTTAGGAGACGCTAGCCGCAGTAGCACTAATAAGGCCAGCACAGGGTGGCGCTTCATGGAGACAGCGGCTAACGAAGCGGCGGTTGTCGCCGTGTTTGCGGACGGAACCGCCGGTGCGCTTTAGCGAGAGCGAGCGACCGCCTGGAACTGATCACAGCCTATTAGTCGCTGGAAATAATTAAAGCTGTCGAGCCACAACCTGCTACCATTTGCTTTGGCATGCATGTGTGTAGTTTCAACTCCACGTGTGTGTGTGTGTGTGTGTGTGTGTGTGTGTGTGTGTGTGTGTGTGTGTGTGTGTGTTTGTGTGTTTGTCCATGACCATTTGCAGAATAAATGGGGAATGTCCTGTCCAGCATTAGATGAGTGTTTGAGGTGTGTTTCCTTAAAGTGTGTGTGTGTGTGTGTGTGTGAGTGTGTGTGTGTAAATGTCTCGTTTCCATGCTCCAATATTTGCCATGGAGCAGAGCCCGGTCTTTAGCCTAATGAACGGAACTAATCATGTCCTCTGTGATCACACACACACACACACACACACACACACACACACACACACACACACACACACACACACACACACACACACACACACACACACACACACACACACACACACACACACACACACGTTCTTGTATTTGTTACTTTCTTGAGACGTGAGAAAAAAGCCTCCCTCTTTAGGACCAGCCTTTCTAGATGTATATTTACAACATTAATAATATATACATACTATGCACATATAAAAAAAGCTTGTTGTGAAAAATGAGTTGGAATTTCACAAGAAAAAGGTCACAATTTCACAAGAAAAACTTCAAATTTTGGCAGTATTATAATAAAAGTCGTCATTTTACTCAACGCAAGTCAAAATGTGACAAAAAAAACTGAATATTTGTGCAATATTATGACAAAAACTGGAATTTTACTCAATAACAGTCACAATTTTACAAGAAAAGCTTAAAATGTTGTCAATTTCATGAAAAAAATCGTAATTTTACTCGACAAAAGTCACAATTTTATAAGAAAACTTAAAAATTTTGCAAAATGATGACAAAAGTCAAAATTGTACTCAAAAAATGTCACTATTGTACAAGAACAACAAAAAAATTGGGAATATTGTGATAAAAGTCCGAATTTTATATGACAAATGTCACCATTTTGCATTAAAACGTCATAATTTTACATAAAAAAGTAATAATTTTACGAGAAAATATTGCAATATTACAGAAACAGAAATAATATGAGACATTGTTCCCAATTTTATGAGAAAAAAGTCGACACATTGTGTAGGAGCCTAAATGCTATTTAAGTTAATTTACATTTTGTCATGACGTGGACTATGGTGTGTTTGTTTTCCCGAGATGCAAGTAAAGCTGGACTGGTCATGGCGTGAAGGTAAATACATATTTATTTATAACACTCAAAGGAACAAAAAGCGCACTCAAGGCGGATGTACAAACTTGACTAACGAAACAAAAAGACTTGCTGAACAAAACTGTGAACAATTAAACAAAAACACTAACTGTGGCATTAATAGAAAAAACTTACTTGGACATGGCATGAAGTGCGCAGAGGTAGACAGAGTGTGACAGGGGTATGAATGCGGGATGTCGCCAGAAAGACAAACTGAAAACAATGAACTTAAATACTACAGATATGATTAGTGAAAACAGGTGCGGGACTCAAAACGTGAAACAGGTGCGTGACGTGACAGGTGAAAACTAATGGGTTGCTATGGTGACAAACAAGAGTGCACAATGAGTCCAAACGTGGAACAGGTGAAACTAATGGGTAACTATAGAAACAAGACAAGGGAGTGAAAAGCCAGAAACTAAAGAGTCCAATAACTAAACAAAACAAAACATGACTAAAACAAAACATGATTACACAGACATGACACATTTTATGGAATGTGCTTTATGTTTATTCAGTCAAAATGGGACTATTTACTTTATTTGAATAATATGACAATTAGAGATGTCCGATAATATCGGCCTGCCGATATTATCGGCCGATAAATGCTTTAAAATGTAATATCGGAAATTATCGGTATCATTTTTTTATTATTATCGGTATCGGTTTTTATTTTTTATTAAATCAACATAAAAAACACAAGATACACTTACAATTAGTGCACCAACCCAAAAAACCTCCCTCCCCCATTTACACTCATTCACACAAAAGGGTTGTTTCTTTCTGTTATTAATATTGTGGTTCCTACATTATATATCAATATATATTTATATATTATATATTTCATGTATATATTCATTTCACACCATATTCATTGCACTTCTACATTTTTTATATTTCTATATATTTGCACATTGTTTTTCTAGCATGCACACATCGCACTGTATGGAATGGCCTCAATCTCGTTACCTTGCGTAATGACAATAAAGCTGATTCTGATTCTGATTCTGATTCTGATATCAATACAGTCTGCAAGGGATACATTCCGTAAGCACACATGATTGGTCCACTAATAGTACTAACCCATCCATCCATCCATTTTCTACCGCTTATTCCCTTTTGGGGTCGCGGGGGGCGCTGGAGCCTATCTCAGCTACAATCGGGCGGAAGGCGGGGTACACCCTGGACAAGTTTTAACACTTAATTTGACTCATTTTCATTCATTACTAGTTTCTATGTAACTGTTTTTATATTGTTTGACTTTCTTTTTTATTCAAGAAAATGTTTTTAATTTATTTATCTTATTTTATTTAATTATTTTTTTAAAAAAGGACCTTATCTTCACCATACCTGGTTGTCTAAATTAGGCATAATAATGAGTTAATTCCACGACTGTATGTATCGGTATCGGTTGATATCGGTATCGGTAATTAAAGAGTTGGATAATATCGGAATATCGGATATCGGCAAAAAGCCGCTATCGGACATCCCTAATGACAATGTATATATTGCATGCTTAAAGTAATTATAAGACTCACTTTATTTGTAATTATTACATTTGTGTGGATAATTTGATAACGCACTATTTTATAATGCTTTAATACAGTGAAGAATATGTTTAATTGCATATATGGCGGAAGGATCTGTGTGGTAATAAGGTTTGGACACAATGTATTATAGGTTATGGAATCGAGCTACACAGTTTTTTTGACCTTACTCTTACTTTTTCCAATCCAATCCAATCCACTTTATTTATATAGCACATTTAAACAACAAAATGTTTCCAAAGTGCTGCACAACAATATTAAACACAATTAAAAACAATATAAAATAAATATGATTAAAAACAATTTCAAAGGGTAAAACCAATTAAAACAGTAAATAGAAAGGAACATTTTAAAAACACAGAGTTTTCTTACTGTAACACACTCGCTTTATTCTGCCATTCATTTTCTCCCACATCATTATTGTTTGACGTTTTAAATGATTAAGTTCACAAGTAAACGATACAAAACGAAGAGGAGCGTCTGGAGTTTTGTTTGTTGTTGCCGCAGCAAGCAGAGCAGGAGAAAGTAAAGGAGCGTTCCTCGACTTTCTCCTAAGGCTAAAGCTAAGGCTTCATTAGGAAACTACACATTGTGAGAAAAAGACTGCTTTTAGTTCATTTATTAATATTATTTTTTTTTTTGGTAATTGTTTTTTAATCTTCACTATTTACTTCAAGTTATTCAGTATGTCTCTATATACATACATATATATATATATATATATATATATATATATATATTTTTTATTTTATTTTTTTTTTTACTTAATTTTGGCCAAAGGGGGCGCATTTCAATTTCTTACACTCAATTGTTATTTCATATGTTACACACAGTCAAGTTGAAAAATCCCTCCTTTTTGGGACCACCCTCATGTTGATAGATGTCACCACCAGGGGTGCAAATGAGACATTCTCTATTAGATGCAATGTTATTGGGACCATGATTTATGTCATCACTTGCTCACACCTCCTCATATGGAAGATACTTTTCCTTCTTGATGTCTCAAGAAGGGTAGAAATACAAGAACACACACAGAGACACACACAGAGACACACACACACACACACACACACACACACACACACACACACACACACACACACACACACACACACACACACACACACACACACACACACACACAATCTTGTATTTGTTACCTTCTTGAGACGTGAGAAAAAAGCCTCCCTCTTTAGGACCAGCCTTTCTAGATGTATAAAGATGTGTATTTACAACATTAATAATATATACATACCATGCACATATAAAGAAAGCTTGTTGGGAAAAATGAGTTGGAATTTCACAAGAAAAAGGTCAAAATTTCACGAGAAAACTTAGAATTTTGGCAGTAATATAATGAAAGTCGTCATTTTACTCAACGCAAGTCAAAATTTTAGTAGGAAAAACTGAACATTTGTGCAATATTATGATAAAAGTTGGAATTTTACTCAATAACAGTCGCAATTTTACAAGAAAAACCTTAAAATGTTGGCAATTTTATGAAAAGAGTCGGAATTTTACTCGACAAATGTCACAATTTTATAAGAAAACGTTACAATTTTTGGCAATATTATAATAATAATCGGAATTTTACTTGGCAAAATGATGACAAAAGTCATAATTTTACCCAAGAAATGTCACTATTTTACAAGAACAACAAAATAAATGGGCAATATTGTGATAAAAGTCAGAATTTTACAAAAAAACTTAAAAATGTTGGCAATATTATAATAATAATCGGAATTTTACCTCAAAAAATGTCACTATTTTACAAGAACAAAAAAAAAAAAGGGCAATATTGTGATAAAAGTCAGAAATTTATATGACAAATGTCACTGTTTTGCATTAAAAAGTAATCATTTTACATTGAAAAGTAATCATTTTAAAAGAAAATATTGCAATATTACAGAAACAGAAAGAATATGAGAAATTGTTCCCAATTTTATACGAAAAAGTCGACACATTGTGAGAAAAGACTGCTTTTAGTTCATTTTTTGGAATTTTTTGTTTGTGATTGGTTTTTAATCTTCATGATTTACTTCGTTATTACAGTATATTTCTATTGACATATTTATTTTATGTTTTTAATCAATTTTGGCCAAAGGGGGCACATTTCAATTTCTTACACACACTTGTTATTTCATATGTTGACCAGAGGGGGAGCACTTTTAAAAGCGACACACAGTCAATTTGAAATATCCTTCCTTTTTGGGACCACCCTCATGTTGATAGATGTCACCACCAGGGGTGCAAATGAGACATTCTCTATTAGATGCAATGTTATTTGGACCATGATTTATGTCATCACTTGTTCAAACCTCCTCATATGGAAGCTACTTTTCCTTCTTGATGTCTCAAGAAGGGTAGAAATACAAGAACACACACACACACACACACACACACACACACACACACACACAATCTTGTATTTGTTACCTTCTTGAGACATGAGAAAAATGCCTCCCTCTTTAGGACCAGCCTTTCTAGATGTATAAAGATGTGTATTTACAACATTAATAATATATACATACCATGCACATATAAAAAAAGCTTGTTGTGAAAAATGAGTTGGAATTTCACAAGAAAAAGGTCAAAATTTCACGAGAAAACGTAGAATTTTGGCAGTATTATAATGAAAGTCGTCATTTTACTCAACGCAAGTCAAAATTTTAGTAGGAAAAACTGAACATTTGTGCAATATTATGATAAAAGTTGGAATTTTACTCAATAACAGTCGCAATTTTACAAGAAAAACCTTAAAATGTTGGCAATTTTATGAAAAGAGTCGGAATTTTACTCGACAAATGTCACAATTTTATAAGAAAACGTTACAATTTTTGGCAATATTATAATAATAATCAGAATTTTACTTGGCAAAATGATGACAAAAGTCATAGTATTACTCAAGAAATGTCACTATTTTACAAGAACAACAAAATAAATCGGCAATATTGTGATAAAAGTCAGAATTTTACAAAAAAACTTAAAAATGTTGGCAATATTATAATAATAATCGGAATTTTACCTCAAAAAATGTCACTATTTTACAAGAACAACAAAAAAAAGGGCAATATTGTGATAAAAGTCAGAAATTTATATGACAAATGTCACTGTTTTGCATTAAAAAGTAATAATTTTACATTGAAAAGTAATTATTTTAAAAGAAAATATTGCAATATTACAGAAACAGAAAGAATATGAGAAATTGTTCCCAATTTTATACGAAAAAAGTCGACACATTGTGAGAAAAAGACTGCTTTTAGTTCATTTTTTGGAATTTTTTGTTTGTGATTGGTTTTTAATCTTCATGATTTACTTCGTTTTTACAGTATGTTTCTATTGACATATTTATTTTATGTTTTTAATCAATTTTGGCCAAAGGGGGCACATTTCAATTTCTTACACACACTTGCTATTTCATATGTTGGCCAGAGGGGGAGCACTTTTAAAAGCGACACACAGTCAATTTGAAATATCCCTCCTTTTTGGGACCACCCTCATGTTGATAGATGTCACCACCAGGGGTGCAAATGAGACATTCTCTATTAGATGCAATGTTATTGGGACCATGATTTATGTCATCACTTGTTCACACCTCCTCATATGGAAGATACTTTTCCTTCTTGATGTCTCAAGAAGGGTAGAAATACAAGAACACACACACACACACACAAGGAGAGAGAGAGGTGCAGGGCAGCAGAAGAAGCGAGCCATAACGCTCATGTCTGCGGTCCGAGGCGCGCACTTTGTTCTTTGTCTTGAGCGAGCGCCAGCTCTGAGAGTGGACCGACACTGATCACTTCTCGCTCTGCTAGTGAAAACTCTCAGAGGAAACGCCCGCTTCCACAACCTCTCCAAAGTCTGCGTGTGAACTGCGAGCAGGGTCTGACCGAGACCATGTCCACGCACGTCTTGAAATCATGTGACAGGGTCGGTGAAGACAACAGACTAACTGGACCAGGGCTACTCAACTACAGAATGACAAGGGCCACGGTTTCAAGAACCCAAGGGCTCTTAATTGCAAAGTAAAGTGTTTATTCTGCCCTCGCTACTCAAGTCCGCGTGGGTATATCTACAATATATATAAAAATCACGTCCACATCACAGACATGCTGACAACGGCGTGCGTTTTGTTTACATCCGGTCTTTTTGTTTTTGGTGGTCGAGTTTTCGGTACAACACTTGTCAATAGTGCGCAAATACAAGGCTACATAAGTACACTGCAAAAACTGAAATCTAAGTAAGATGAAATATCTCAAATAAGGGTGATATTTGCTTATTTTCTGTCTGATAAGATACTTCTTCTCACTAAGCAGATTTTATGTTAGAGTGTTTTACTTGTTTTAAGTGTTTTGGTCCTAAATGATGTCAGTAAGATATTACAGCTTGTTGCTGAGATTTGATGACCTATATTGAGTAAAACATGCTTGAAACTGTCATGTCTGTGTGATCATGTTTTGTTTTAGTCATGTTTTGTTTAGTTATTGGACTCTTTAGTTTCTGGCTTTTCACTCCTTTGTCTTGTTTCCATGATTACCCATTAGTTTCACCTGTTCCACGTTTGGACTCATTGTGCACTCTTGTTTGTCACCATAGCAACCCATTAGTTTTCACCTGTCACGTCACGCACCTGTTTCACGTTTTGAGTCACGCACCTGTTTTCGTTAATCATGTCTGTAGTATTTAAGTTCAATGTTTTCAGTTTGTCTTTCTGGTGACATCCCCACATTTATGCTCTGCACATTTCTGACACTTTTTTCATGTCCATCGTTCACGCTGCTCCTTTTGTCCATGCCAAGTAGGTTTTGTTTATTAATGCCACAGTTAGTGTTTTTTTGTTGTTCATAGTTTCTGCCTTTGTGCAAGTATTTGTTTTCATAGCCAAGTTGTTTCTCCGCCACTGTGCGCGCTTTTCGTTTGTACTTTTTTTGATAAGTTTAAATAAATATGTTCTCACATTCCCGTCTCGCCCGAGCCAACTTTCCGTTGCCTTCTAGAAAAACTAAACCCCAGGACCAAGTCATGACAGAAACTAGAATATCAACTGTTGCAAAGCTGTGTCATCAACACTCACAAGTATAAAACTACTTCTTTAAAGTAATAATTTCTTATTTCAAGCATGAAAAAAAAAATCATGACTTTGACACAATTTTGTCTCGTAATCAAAACGGATAGACTTTGCTGTTTTATTTTCAATAAAACAATAGAAAATACGTACTCATATAGTAGTACACTTGTTATTAGTGAGAATATACTTATTTTAAGGTATTTTTGGGTTTATTGAGGTTAGCTAATTAGGGCCCGCATGGCCCATTGTAAAAGGAATCCCAAAGGGAGTCCTTTTGCAATGGGACATAAGGGTTATTCTTTCTTTCTTTATTATTATTCTTCCGCCGCCTCTTTGAGCTGTAATTTGACCCACTTAACATGCTTCAAAACTCACCATATTTGACGCACACATCAGGACCTGCGAAAATTGCCTTTTAATAAAAAAACCGAACCCCAAAACTCAAAATTGCGCTCTAGCGCCCCCTAGGGAAAAAAACAAAAAACTAGACTGCCTGTAACTCCCACTAGGAAGGTCGGAGAGACATGAAACAAAAACTTCTATGTAGGTCTGGCTTAGATTTAGATTTCATAATTGTACATCCTCGGGCAAAAATCAACAGGAAGTTGGCAATTCCCCCTTCAAGACAAAAATGTACTAAAAACAGTCACTTTTGCCTCTTTGAGCTGTAATATGACCCCCTTAACATGCTTCAAAACTCACCAAACTGAACGCACACATCAGGACTGGCAACAATTGCGATCTAATAAAAAAAAAACTAACCCCAAATCTCAAAATTGCGCTCTACCGCAAATTTTGAATAAAACGCAGAAAAAACTGCTCCTCGGAAGAAAAAAAAGACAAAACTGCCTGTAACTCCCACTGGGAAGGTCGGAGAGACATGAAACAAAAAACCTCTATGTAGGTCTCACTTAGACCTACATTTCATTCATTGACATCCTTCCGCAAAAATCTACAGGAAGTTTGCAATTCCCCCTTCAAAACAACATTTTTGTAAAAACCGGTCACCTGTCTTCAAACATTATCTCCTCTGAGCACATTTGTTGTTTCGGCTTCAAACTAACACAGGAGAGAGATTGAACCCTTCTGATTAAAAGTTATCGAAAGAGTTTTGATAACTCCTCCGGTTTTGATTTTACGACCCTTCAAAGAACCGCTGCGCTGATGCTGCTGCGCTGATGCTGCTGCGCTGCTGTTATTTCAAGATGGCTGCTTAAAAGCAGGAAGCACCAGCATGCCCACACAATGCAGACAAGGTAGGTACACTAGACAAAAGTATTGGGACACTTATGACTACCACTGGACAAAAGTATTGGGACACTTAGGCCGAAAACTGGACAAAAGTATTGGGACACTTGGGACTACAACTTGACAAAAGTATTGGGACACTTACGACTACCACTGAACAAAAGTATTGGGCAACTGGACAAAAGTATTGGGACACTTACACTGGACAAAAGTATTGGGACACTTGGGACTAAAACTTGACAAAAGTATTGGGACACTTAGGACTAAAAGTAGACAAAAGTATTGGGAAACTTAGGACTACCACTGGACAAAAGTATTGGGACACTTACACTGGACAAAAGTATTGGGACACTTGGGACTAAAACTTGACACAAGTATTGGGACACTTCGAACTAAAAGTCGACTAAATTATTGGGACACTTCGGACTACCACTGGACAAAAGTATTGGGACACTTAGGACTAAAACTTGACAAAAGCATGGGGACACTTAGGACTACCACTGGACAAAAGTATTGGGACACTTAGGACTACCACTGGACAAAAGTATTGGGACACTTACACTGGACAAAAGTATTGGGACACTTGGAACTAAAACTTGACAAAAATATTGGGACACTTCACACTAAAAGTAGACAAAAGTATTGGGACAATTAGGACTACCACTGGACAAAAGTATTGGGACACTTACACTGGACAAAAGTATTGGGACACTTGGGACTAAAACTTGACACAAGTATTGGGACACTTCGAACTAAAAGTCGACTAAATTATTGGGACACTTCGGACTACCACTGGACAAAAGTATTGGGACACTTAGGACTAAAACTTGACAAAAGCATGGGGACACTTTGGACTAAAACTTGACAAAAGCATTGGGACACTTACGACTACCACTGGAAAAAAGTATTGGGACACTTATACTGGACAAAAGTATTGGGACACTTAGGACTAAAACTGGACAAAAGTATTGGGACACTTAGGACTAACACTGGACAAAAGTATTGGGACAATTAGGACTAAAACTGGACAAAAGTATTGGGACACTTAGGACTAATACTGGACATAAGTATTGGGACACTTAGGACTAAAACTTGACAAAAGCGTGGGTACACTTTGGACTAAAACTTGACAAAAGCATTGGGACACTTAGGACTACCGCTGGACAAAAGTATTGGGACACTTACACTGAACAAAAGTATTGGGACACTTTGGACTAAAACTTGACAAAAGTATTGGGACACTTACACTGAACAAAAGTATTGGGACACTTTGGACTAAAACTTGACAAAAGTATTGGGACACTTAGGACTACCACCAGCCAAATATGCGGGCCCGACCAACGCTGCTTGCAGCTTTAATTTTACTTGTTTTGGAAAGTCTTGACAAGCCAAATTTTCTTGTTCTTTTGGAGGATAATTTTGCATAGTTCAAATAAAATACCCCTATTTTTTGTATTTTTTCCCCCTTGTTTTTGGACACTGACTTTTTGCAGTGTATCAACTCATACTGTAACAACCAGCAAATATTCATGTTTAGTGTTCGTGTGGTTTAGATTCGTTTTTTCTCTCCCATAGTCACAAACACAACGTCCATGTCTGAAAGGTGATTGGCCGGAGAATAAGGACGTGTCGTGTGTCACGAGACGAAAGTGTTTACACCGGTTGGAACCGCACCTTTGTTTGTTATCATAAGATTGGTAATAAAAGTTAAAAATAGCGTCAGGCTTCGTGCGATTTCTTCTGGGGGCTACAATATATTATATTACTTGAATTCGTTTTCAAGGGAAAAAAACAACAAAGTTATTTTCAAGGTGTGGCGGTAATAAAAATGTCTTGGCGCCGCGCCACATTCAATTACATTAAGGGGAAAACCTGATACACATATATGTACATACATTAGGGCTGCAACAACAAATCGATTAAATCGATTATAAAAATAGTTGGTGATTAATTTAGTCAACGATTCGTTGGATCTATGCTATGGGCATGCGCAGAGGCTACTTTATTTTAATTTATTTTTTATTTTTTATAAACCTTTATAAACTGCAACATGTACAAACAGCTGAGAAACAATAATCAAAATAAGTATGGTGCCAGTATGCTGTTTTTTTTCCAACAAAATACTGGAAAGGATAGACATGTAGTTTGTCTCTTTTATCCGATTATTAATCGAAGTAATAATCGACAGATTAATCGATTATCTAATTAGTTGTTAGTTGCAGCCCTAACATACATATACTTATAAATATATGTATATGTATATATACAATAACCTACCCTAATACCCTACTGTGCAATATTACCCTTCGAGTGCAATACATCCTACAGTTCCACGCTGGAAATCACTGAAAGCGGCCCATTCTTTCACAAATGTTTGTAGAAACAGTATCCATGCCTTGATTTGAATGATTAGGACACCTGATTCTCATCATTTGGATGGGTGGCCAAACACTTTTGGCATTATAGTGTATATATATGCCTGATATCTTCTGGTGCCCTCTAGGGTGACACTTTTAAAAACAAGTGCATCTGGAGCCACGCGTCCCCGCACTCCAGTGGACGTGTTTTCTCGGCATGTAGATTTTCATCCCACATGTTCAATAACAGACGAGCAGCTGCTCATAATCTATTAAACATGTCCTCTTAATCATTTCGACCAGACGAACGGAGGGGAGGGTGACAGGCGGAGTGTGGAGAGAGTGTTACGTAAACACCACACCACGAACACCTTGTTTGTTTTTCTCAAACGTCCAATACCACTTTGACAGCCTCTTCCAAATTAGAATGTGGCATTTTTTTTGGACACAGGCTTGGACTAGAGGAGGCGCAATAATTCAACGAGTAAATAAAAAGCACAAGTTCCAGTGAATAGGGTTGGAATTGAAAAATTACCGGGCGTGGCCACCGCTGCTGCTCACTGCTCACCTCACCTCCCAGAGGGTGATCAAGGGTGATGGGTCAAATGCAGAGAATAATTTCACAACACCTAGTGTGTGTGTGACAATCATTGGTACTTTAACTTTTAACACACACACACACACACACACACACACACACACACACACACACACACACACACACACACACACACACACACACACACACACACACACACACTCTTGTATTTGTTACCTTCTTGAGACGTGAGAAAAAAGCCTCCCTCTTTAGGACCAGCCTTTCTAGATATATAAAGATGTGTATTTACAACATTAATAATATATACATACTATGCAAATATAAAAAAAGCTTGTTGTGAAAAATGAGTTGGAATTTCACAAGAAAAAGGTCAAAATTTCACGAGACAAACGTAGAATTTTGGCAGTATTATAATAAAAGTCGTCATTTTACTCAACGCAAGTCAACATTTTAGTAGGAAATACTGAACATTTGTGCAACATTATGATAAAAGTTGTAATTTTACTCAAAAACAGTCGCAATTTTACAAGAAAAACCTTAAAATGTTGGCAATTTTATGAAAAGAGTCGGAATTTTACTCGACAAATGTCACAATTTTATAAGAAAACGTTAACATTTTTGGCAATATTATAATAATAATCGGAATTTTACTTGGCAAAATGATGACAAAAGTCATCATTTTACTCAAGAAATTTCATTATTTTACAAGAACAACAAAAAAATTGTCAATATTGCGATAAAAGTCAGAATTGTATAAGAAAACTTAAAAATGTTGGCAATATTATAATAATAATTGGAATTTTACTCAAAAAATGTCACTATTTTACAAGAACAACAAAAAATGGGCAATATTGTGATATAAGTCAGAATTTTATATGACAAATGTCACTGTTTTGCATTAAAAAGTAATAATTTGACATAAAAAAGAAAATATTGCAATATTACAGAAACAGAAAGAATATGAGAAATTGTTCCCAATTTTATACGAAAAAAGTCGACACATTCTGAGAAAAAGACTGCTTTTAGTTCATTTATTTAAATGTTTTGTTTGTAATTGGTTTTTAATCTTCATGATTTACTTCAAGTTATTACAGTATGTCTCTATATACATATTTATTTTATGTTTTTAATCAATTTTGGCCAAAGGGGGCACATTTCAATTTCTTACACACACTTGTTATTTCATATGTTATAGCATTTTTAAAACCGACACAGTCAATTTGAAAAAATCCTTCCTTTTTGGGACCACCCTCATTTTGATGGATGTCACCACCAGGGGTGCAAATGAGACATTCTCTATTAGATGCAATGTTATTGGGACCATGATTTATGTCATCACTTGTTCACACCTCCTCATATGGAAGCTACTTTTCCTTCTTGATGTCTCAAGAAGGGTAGAAATACAAGAACACACACACACACACACACACACACACACACACACACACACACACACACACACACACTATTGTATTTCTGACCTTCTCAAGACGTGAGAAAAATGCCTCCCTCTTTAGGACCAGCCTTTCTAGATATATAAAAATGTGTATTTACAACATTAATAATATATACATACTATGCACATATAAAAAAAGATTGCTGTGAAAAATGAGTTGGAATTTCACAAGAAAAAGGTCACAATTTCACAAGAAAAACTTAGAATTTTGGCAGTATTAATAAAAGTCGTCATTTTACGCAATGCAAGTCAAAATTATCCAAGAAAAACTGAACATTTGTGCAATATTATGATAAAAGTTGTAATTTTACTCAATAACAGTCGCAATTTTACAAGAAAAACCTTAAAAAGTTGGCAATTTTATGAAAAGAGTCGGAATTTTACTCGACAAAAGTCACAATTTTATAATAATATATATATATAATATATGATATATATAATCGGAATTTTACTTGGCAAAATGATGACAAAAGTCATAAATTTACTCAAGTAATGTCACTATTTTACAAGAACAACAACAAAAATGGGCAATATTGAGATAAAAGTCAGAATTTTATTAAGAAAACTTAAAAATGTTGGCAATATTATAATAATAATTGGAATTTTACTCAAAAAATGTGACTATTTTACAAGAACAACAAAAAAAAATTGGCAATATTGTGATAAAAGTTGGAATTTTACTCAATAACAGTCGCAATTTTACAAGAAAAACCTTAAAATGTTGGCAATTTTATGACAAGAATCGGAATTTTACTCGACAAAATTCACAATTTTATAAGAAAACGTTAAAATTTTTGGCAATATTATAATAATAATCGGAATTTTACTTGGCAAAATGATGACAAAAGTCATAATATTATCAAGAAATGTCACTATTTTACAAGAACAACAACAAAATTGGCAATATTGCGATAAAAGTCAGAATTTTATAAGAAAACTTAAAAATGTTGGCAATATTATAATAATAATCGAAATTTTACCTCAAAAAATGTCACTATTTTACAAGAACAACAAAAAATGGGCAATATTGTGATAAAAGTCTGAATTTTATATGACAAATGTCACTGTTTTGCATTAAAAAGTAATCATTTTACATTGAAAAGTAATCATTTTAAAAGAAAATATTGCAATATTACAGAAACAGAAAGAATATGAGAAATTGTTCCCAATTTTATAAGAAAAAAGTCGACACACTGTGAGAAAAAGACTGCTTTTAGTTCATTTTTTTGATTTTTTTGCTTGTGATTGGTTTTTAATCTTCATGATTTACTTCAAGTTATTACAGTATGTTTCTATATACATATTTATTTTATGTTTTTAATCAATTTTGGCCAAAGGGGGCAGATTTCAATTTCTTACACACACTTGTTATTTCATATGTTGACACACAGTCAATGTGAAAAATCCCTCATTTTGATAGATGTCACCACCAGGGGTGCAAATGAGACATTCTCTATTAGATGCAATGTTATTGGGACCATGATTTATGTCATCACTTGTTCACACCTCCTCATATGGAAGATACTTTTCCTTCTTGATGTCTCAAGAAGGGTAGAAATACAAGAACACTCACTCACTCACTCACTCACTCACTCACTCACTCACTCACTCACTCACACACACACACACACACACGCACGCACGCACGCACGCACGCACGCACACACACACACACACACACACACACACACACACACACACACACACACACACTATTGTATTTCTGACCTTCTCGAGACCTGAGGAAAATGCCTCCCTCTTTAGGACCAGCCTTTCTAGATATATAAAGATGTGTATTTACAACATTAATAATATATACATACTATGCACATATAAAAAAAGATTGCTGTGAAAAATGAGTTGGAATTTCACAAGAAAAAGGTCACAATTTCACAAGAAAAACGTAGAATTTTGGCAGTATTATAATAAAAGTCCTCATTTTACTTAACGCAAGTCAAAATGTGACAAGAAAAACTGAATATTTGTGCGATATTATGATAAAAGTTGGAATTTTACTCAATAACAGTCGCAATTTTACAAAAAAAGTTGAATATTTTGGCAATTTTATGAAAAGAGTCGTAATTTTGCTCGACAAAAGTCACAATTTTAGAAGAAAACTTTACAATTTTGGCAATATTATAATAATAATCAGAATTTGACTTGGCAAAAATGATGACAAAAGTCATCATTGTGCTCCAAAAAATGTCACTATTTCACAAGAACAACAAAAGAATTGCAATATTGCGATAAAAGTCAGAATTTTATGACAAATGTCAACGTTTTGCGTTTAAAAGTAATAATTTTACATAAAAAAGTCATAATTTTACAGAAACAGAAACAATATGAGAGATTGTTCCCAATTTTATAAGAAAAAAGTCGACACATTGGGAGAAAAAGACTGCTTTAAGTTCTTTTTTTAAATTTTACTTCAAGTTATTACAGTATGTCTCTATATACATATTTATTTATTTAAATAAATTTTGGCCAAAGGGAGCGCATTTCAATTTCTAACACACACTTGTTATTTCATATGTTGACCAGAGAGGGAGCACATCAAATGTTTACACACACTTGTTATTTCATATGTTGACCAGAGGGGGAGCACTTTTCAAGAAGGGTATAAATACAAGAACACACACACACACACACACACACACACACACACACACACACACACACACACACACACACACACACACACACAGTAAGTTTTTATAGTTAGTGACAGCTGACGAATACCCCCCAGCTTGACCTCTGACCTCTAGGTCTGCCTTCTGTACCCCAAAGCTAATTGACATGTCTCCTTTGATAAACTTTCCCTGGTGTGTAACACACTCACACACACACACCCACACACACACACACAGGGTTCATGAATGCATCTTTTCAGAGTCTGATTAGTTAATTGATGAACGTGTAGCAATGTGTCCACCAGCTGAAAGAGGATTATTGTTGTGTTTAGTAGAGGGTGGAATGTGTTCCGTGGTCCCTGGTGACTTTTTTGGCTCATTTTCTGTCATTTCGCGGATCAAACGGGCAAACAATAACCAGCTCCTCCTCGCAAAATGGGAATAATTGATCACAATTAATGATCATTAGAGCGTGTGTGGATGGGCCAAAAGAAGCAGGAGAGTCGGGATTTTCCCTGGTTGGTAAATCACATCACCCGAGGAGAAGTGGAGATTTGTTTTGGGGGGTGTCCAGAGAAATGAGCAGACAAAGGGGGGCTTTATTAAAAGGAAAAACTACTTCAACAGTGTGTGTGTATGTATATATATATATATATATACAAACCCCGTTTCCATATGAGTTGGGAAATTGTGTTAGATGTAAATATAAACGGAATACAATGATTTGCAAATCCTTTTCAACCCATATTCAGTTGAATATGCTACAAAGACAACATATTTGATGTTCAAACTCATAAACTTTTTTTTTTGTTTTTGCAAATAATAATTAACTTAGAATTTCATGGCTGCAACACGTGCCAAAGTAGTTGGGAAAGGGCATGTTCACCACTGTGTTACATCACCTTTTCTTTTAACAACACTCAGTAAAGGTTTGGGAACTGAGGAGACACATTTTTGAAGCTTCTCAGGTGGAATTCTTTCCCATTCTTGCTTGATGTACAGCTTAAGTTGTTCAACAGTCCGGGGGTCTCCGTTGTGCTATTTTAGGCTTCACACATTTTCAATGGGAGACAGGTCTGGACTACAGGCAGGCCAGTCTAGTACCCACACTCTTTTACTATGAAGCCACGCTGTTGTAACAAGTGGCCTGCTGAAATAAGCAGGGGCGTCCATGGTAACCTGTATGTACCTTTCAGCATTAATGGTGCCTTCACGGATGTGTAAGTTACCCATGTCTTGGGCACTAATACACCCCCATACCATCACACATGCTGTCTTTTACACTTTGCGCCTATAACAATCCGGATGGTTCTTTCTCTCTTTGGACCGGAGGACACAACGTCCACAGTTTCCAAAAACTGTATGAAATGTGGACTCGTCAGACCATAGAACACTTTTCCACTTCGTATCAGTCCATCTTAGATGAGCTCGGGCCCGGCGAAGCCGGCGGCGTCTCTGGGTGTTGTTGATAAACGGTTTTCGCCTTGCATAGGAGAGTTTTAACTTGCACTTACAGATGTAGCGACCAACTGTAGTTACTGACAGTGGTTTTCTTAAGTTTTCCTGAGCCTATGTGGTGATATCCTTTACACACCGATGTCGCTTTTTGACGCAGTATCGCCTGAGGGATCGCTTACGTGCAGTGATTTCTCCAGATTCTCTAAATCCTTTGATGATATTACGGAGCGTAGATGGTGAAATCCCTAAATTCCTTGCAATAGCTGGTTGAGAAATGTTGTTCTTAAACTGTTGGACAATTTGCTCACGCATTTGTTGACAAAGTGGTGACCCTCGCCCCATCCTTGTTTGTGAATGACTGAGCATTTCATGGAATCTACTTTTATACCCAATCATGGCACCCACCTGTTCCCCAATTAGCCTGTCCACCTGTGGGATGTTCCAAATAAGTGTTTGATGAGCATTCCTCAACTTTCTCTGTCTTTCTTGCCACTTGTGCCAGCTTTTCTGAAACACGTTACAGGCATCAAATTCCAAATGAGCTAAAATTTGCAAAAAATAACAGAGTTTTCCAGTGTGAACATTAAATATCTTGTCTTTGCAGTCTATTCAATTGAATATAAGTTGAAAAGGATTTGCAAATCATTGTGTTCTGTTTTTATTTACCATTTACACAACGTGACAACTTCACTGCTTTTGGGGTTTGTATATGAATATATATACATATATATCCATACATACAAACATATATAATATACACACACACACATATAATAAAACACAAAAAGTGATACTGTGTCCATCGGTGCACCAATGTGTATGTCACTTTAAAACAAAAATGTGATACTGTGAGGACAAAGTGTTTGTCAGGAAGTGCTTATATGGGCTGGAAGTGACAGGAGGAAACAAATGACCTTGTGAGGAGCGGCGTGATTCATTTGACATCGTTATTTGTTGCCATCATTGATCTGCATTAGAGATGTCCGATAATACCGGACTGCCGATATTATCGGCCGATAAAAGCTTTAAAATGTAATATCGGAAATTATCGGTATCGGTTTCAAAAAGTAAAATGTATGACTCTTTAAAACGCCGCTGTGTGCACGGACGTAGGGAGAAGTACAGAGCGCCAATAAACCTTAAAGGCACTTCCTTTGCGTGCCGGCCCAATCACATAATATCTACGGCTTTTCACACACACAAGTGAATGCAAGGCATACTTGGTTAACAGCCATACAGGTCACACTGAGGGTGGCCGTATAAACAACTTTAGCACTGTTACAAATATGCGCCACACTGTGAACCCACACCAAACAAGAATGACAAACACATTTCGGGAGAACATCCGCACCGTAACACAACATAAACACAACAGAACAAATACCCAGAAGCCCTTGCAGCACTAACTCTTCCGGGACGCTACAATATACACCCCCCCGCTAACCCCCAAACCCCGCCTACTTCAACCTCCTCATGCTCTCGCAGGGAGGGCATGTCCCAAATTCCAAGCTGCTGTTTTGAGGCATGTTAAAAAAAAATAATGCACTTTGTGACTTCAATAATAAATAAATATGGCAGTGCCATGTTGGCATTTTTTTTCCCCATAACTTCAGTTGATTTATTTTGGAAAACCTTGTTACATTGTTTAATGCATCCAGCGGGGCATCAGAACAAAATTAGGCATAATAATGTGTTAATTCCACGACTGTATATATCGTATCGGTTGATATCGGAATCGGTAATTAAGTGTTGGACAATATTGGATATCGGCAAAAAAGCCATAATCGGACATTTCTAATCTGAATGGAACTGAGAATGAGGAAACATTCTGAAGCGTGGTCACATTTTGATATTATAACGTCTCAATAAGTCCATTTTCATCGTTTCCTGTTGACTATTGGGGCTTATATTATTTCCTGCGTCGCTACTTGTATACATTCAAACATTGCTACTAGGGATGTCCGATAATGGCTCTTTGCCGATATCCGTTATTCCGATATTGTCCAACTCTTAATTACCGATACCGATATCAACCGATACCGATATATACAGTCGTGGAATTAACACATTATTATGCCTAATTTGGACAACCAGGTATGGTGAAGATAAGGTCCTTTAAAAAAAAATAATAATAAAATAAGATAAATAAATTAAAAACATTTTCTTGAATAAAAAAAAGTAAAACAATATCAAAACAGTTACATAGAAACTAGTAATTATTGAAAATTATTAAAATTAAGTGTTAAAGGTTAGTACTATTAGTGGACCAGCAGCACACACAATCATGTGTGCTTACGGACTGTATCTGTCATGACTTGGTCCTGGGTGTTTGCTTTTCCGGAATGCAACGGAAAGTTGGCTCGGGCGAGACGGGAATGTAAATACATGATTTATTTAATATATCAAAATAAAGTACAAACGAAAAGCGCGCACAGTGGCGGAGAACAAACTATGAAACCAAAAGACTATAGCATTAATAAACAAAACTTACTTGGCATGGACTAAAAGGAGCAGCATGAACGATGGACATGAAATCAAGTGTCAGAAATGTGCCGAGCATAATTGTGGGATGTCACCAGACAGACAAACTGAAAACAATGAACTTAAATACTACAGACATGATTAACGAAAACAGGTGCGTGACTCAAAACGTGAAACAGGTGCGTGACGTGACAGGTGAAAACTAATGGGTTGCTATGGTGACAAACAAGAGTGCACAATGAGTCCAAACGTGGAACAGGTGAAACTAATGGGTAATCATGGAAACAAGACAAGGGAGTGAAAAGCCAGAAACTAAAGAGTCCAATAACTAAACAAAACATGACTAAAACAAAACATGATTACACAGACATGACAGTATCCCTTGCAGACTGTATTGATATATATTGATATATAATGTAGGAACCACAATATTAATAACAGAAAGAAACAACCCTTTTGTGTGAATGAGTGTAAATGGGGGAGGGAGGTTTTTTGGGTTGGTGCACTAATTGTAAGTGTATCTTGTGTTTTTATGTTGATTTAATAAAAAAACAAAAAAAAACAAAAAACAAAACAAACGATACCGATAATAAAAAAAACGATACCGATAATTTCCGATATTACATTTTAAAGCATTTATCGGCTGATAATATCGGCAGGCTGATATTATCAAACATCTCTTATATATATATATATATATATATATATATATTAGTGTTGTCTCGGTACCAAAATGTATTTCGTTACTTTTCTAAATAAAGGGGACCACAAGAAATTTCATTATTGGCTTTATTTTAACAAAAAATCTTAGGGTACATTAAACATATGTTTCTTATTGCAGTTAAGTCCTTAAATAAAATAGTGAACATACAAGACAACTTGTCTTTTAGTAGTAAGTAAACAAACAAAAGCTCCTAATTAGTCTGCTGACATATGCAGTAACATATTGTGTCATGTATACACCTATTATTTTGTACACATTAGTAAGGACAAGTGGTAGAAAATGAATTATTAATCTACTTGTTCATTTACTGCTTACTTTCTCTTTTAACATGTTCTATCTACACTTCTGTTAAAATGTAAATGTTGTGTGAATGGGGGAGGGAGGTTTTTTGGGTTGGTGCACTATTTGTAAATGTATCTTGTGTTTTTTATGTTGATTTAATAAAAAAACCCCAAAAAAAACCAATACCGATAATTTCTGATATCGCATTTTAAAGCATTTATCGGCCGATAATATCGGCAGTCCGGTATTATCGGACATCTCTAATTACTACTCTATTATAGTTCTAAAGTTCAGATGTTTACTTTGTTTTTGTTATTATTGTAAACCGTTTATTGTTATTTATCTTTATTCAACTTAAATTAATCAAGTTTTTAAAAAATTGTATTTGTAATATTTGTAAAAAAAAAAAAAAAAAAAAAAAAAAAAAGAACATAATGATGGTCATTTATTTCCATAAACATGCGAGAGATAAAAATGTGCATCTCATTATGTCCAACGATGAAGAGTGTTTATCACGTCAATATATACCGTATTTTTCGGACTATAAGTCGCACTTTTTTTCATAGTTTGGCCAGGCTCCAGTGTGACTTATATATGTTTTTTTCCTTCTTTATTATGCATTTTCGGCAGGTGCGACTTATACTCCGGTGCGACTTATACTCCAAAAAATACGGTACACGCTTATTTTTCATAGCGGCTGGAGGTGTGATGTAAAAAGCAGCAGCACAGGCGAGAAGCGGACTTCTTCCTTCACGCTGGAAGCACAACTTCCTACAAGGACCTCCCAGAGGAAGAGGACTCATTCCTTCTGGAAGGTTCCCCCAGGAGCCTAAAGCTGAATGGACAGTAGCGCCAAACACGGCCTCCTCGCCACATGTGACGTGACCTTAGCGTGCACACACACACACACACACACACACACACACACACACTGGAATCCTTTCCCATGTCTTTCCTCTCAGCTTCCATGTGTGTGTCAGAAAGGAAGCATCAACACACCAACTGGATCACAATATTCTGCTGACGACAAACGGGCCCCATGAAAGTATTTTTAGTCGACTCGCTTCAAATACGAGTCCCAACTTTGGACTTGACACAGCTTCATGTTGGCTTCAAGCAAGTGGAGATGAAGAACATCCATGCAGACTTTACCTGCATGGTGGATATACAGTCGTGCTCAATAGTTTACATACTGTTGCGTTCGGACCAGTTGTTCCTCCTAGGGAATTCAAGTTGCTGGCCACTCCCAAGCTCTTTTATGACACTTAAAGCTAAGTAGAAGAACCACCTGTAATTTATTTCCAAAGCTTTGGAAATAGAATGAGACCAGTCCAGCATAGAACATTAAATCGCGCAGCTAAGATGGTCTGATCTAAAATATGGAAACCTTCTCTTCTATAAAGTGTCTCTCCCTCCCACCCTCGTTGTCTCTCTTTCCAGCCCAAACACATGCCCATTGTCCTCCACAGCTGGGCACAGAAACAGATAAGGAAAAGGAGTATCTGTCCTCCTTACATTCCTAAAGTGAAGGTTAGCACACAGTACTTGCAGACAATTAAAAGATAACAAATAAAGAACACTAGCTGTTTTGTACTATGACTATGGTTTAAAAGAAGTAACACACAAATATGGATATATCTAATTATCTGCCTCTGTCAATACCCTGGGAGAATTTATGATTTCTTGGCCATTCTTCAGAGAATATGAATGATAAGACAAAAACCTTTCTTCCACTCATGCTTAATGGTTGTGTGAAGATATGTATTGGCAAACAACTGTGTTTACTCTTTTTAAATCAAAATGACAAAAGAAAGTACCCAAATGACCCTGATCAAAAGTTTACATACCCCAGTGACTTTGATCTGATAACATGCACAAAAGTTGACACAAACAGGTTTGAATAACTAATCAAGGTTCCAATGCTCACCTGTGACATGTTTGTTTGTAATTAATGTGTGTGTATAAAAGGTCAGTGAGTTTCTGGGCTTCTGCTGGGCTTCTGACAGACCATTGCATCTTTCATCCAGTGCTGCACAGATGTTTCTGGATTCTGAGTCATGGGGAAGGCAAAATAATTGTCAAAGGAAAAGGTAATTGAACTGCATAAAACAGGAAAGGGGTATAAAAAGATATCCAAGGAATTGAGAATGCCAATCAGCAGTGTTCAAACGCTGATTAAGAAGTAGAAAATAAGGGATTCAGGTAGACCAAGATTTCAACCACAAATTCCAGGAAAATTGTTCGAGATGCAAAGAAAAATCCAGAAATAACTTCAGTTGATATACAGGACTCTGAAAATGTGTGGTGTGGCTGTTTCAAGATGCACAATAAGAAGGCACTTGAAGAAAAATGGGCTGCATGGTCGAGTCGCCAGAAGAAAGCCATTTCTGCGCAAATGTCACAAAGTATCCCGCTTACATTATGCCAAACAGCACAGAGACAAGCCTCAAAACTTCTGGAACAAAGTCATTTGTAGCGATGAGACCAAAATTGAACTTTTTGTCATTTTGATTTAAAAAGAGTAAATAAACACAGTTGTTTGCCAATAAATATCTTCACACAACCATTAAGCATGAGTGGAAGAAAGGTTTTTGTGTTATCATTCATATTCTCTGAAGAATGGCCAATAAATCATAAATTCTCCCAGAGTATGTAAACTTATGAGCACAACTGTACACAGTAATTTCAAAAATGCACATTTTGCTCATGTAAAAAAAAAAATCCATCCACAGCAGTTTAAAGTAGTTAAAAAAAATACATAAAAACATTTACCAGCTGTCGTGTTCATTTTGTCCAATCAGAAGCCAGCAAATCAACCACACCTGACATGTGTGCATCAATGAGTCAACCCAGCAGGCACAAGACATTGAAACAACGTTGACAACTTGTTGAATTAAGTGCTGACTTTGAGCAACTCAAACATAACGTTGGAACAACGCATTTTTTGACGACGTTTAATCAATGTTGGGTTCTGACGTTGATTTGACAATTGAAAATTGGTCATTTTCCAACCAATATTCGACAACACAAATACAACGTTGAAACAACATACTTTTTGACAACGTTTAGTCAATGTCAGGTTGTGATGTTGATTTGATCTTTGAATACTGGTCATTTTCCAACACAAATACAACGTTGAAACAACATGCTTTTTGACAACTTTTAATCGATGTTGGGTTCTGACGTTGATTTGACCATTGAAATTTGGCCATTTTCTAACCAAAATTCGACAACACAAATACAACGTTGAAACAACATGCTTTTTGACAACGTTTAATCAATGTCAGGTTGTGACGTTGATTTAACCATTGAATTTTTGTCATTTTCCAACACAAATACAATGTTGAAACAACATACTTTTTGATGACATTTAATCAATGTTGGGTTCTGACGTTGATTTGACCATTGAATTTTGGTCATTTCCCAACCAATATTTTATAACACAAATGCAATGTTAAACAACATGCTTTTTGACGACGTTTATTCAATGTCAGGCTGAAACGTTGATTTGACCATTGAATTTTGGTCATTTCCCAACCAATATTCCACAACACAAATACAACGTTGAAACAACATGCTTTTTGACAACGTTTATTCGATGTCAGGTTGTGATGTTGATTTGATCATTGAATTTTCGTCATTTTCCAACACAAATACAACGTTGAAACAACATACTTTTTGACGACATTTAATCAATGTTGAGTTCTGACGTTGATTTGACCATTGAAATTTGGTCATTTTCCAACCAATATTCGACAACACAAATACAACGTTGAAACAACATGCTTTTTGACAACGTTTATTCAATGTCAGGCTGAAACATTGATTTGACCATTGAATTTTGG
This sequence comes from Nerophis lumbriciformis, assembly GCF_033978685.3. Classification (NCBI taxonomy): domain Eukaryota; kingdom Metazoa; phylum Chordata; class Actinopteri; order Syngnathiformes; family Syngnathidae; genus Nerophis; species Nerophis lumbriciformis. The sequence goes on from NC_084551.2 coordinate 52,809,953, forward strand.
TCATTTCCCAACACAAATACAACGTTGAAACAACATACTTTTTGACGACATTTAATCAATGTTGGGTTCTGACGTTGATTTGACCATTGAAATTTGGTCATTTCCCAACCAATATTTTATAACACAAATGCAATGTTAAACAACATGCTTTTGACGACGTTTATTCAATGTCAAGCTGAAACGTTGATTTGACCATTGAATTTTGGTCATTTTCCAACACAAATACAACGTTGAAACAACATGCTTTTTGCCGACTTTTAATCAATGTTGGGTTCTGACGTTGATTCAACCATTGAAATTTGGTCGTTTTCTAACCAAAATTCGACAACACAAATACAACGTTGAAACAACGATGTTTCTGACGACGTTTATTTAAGGTCAGGTTGTGACGTTAATTTGACCAATGAATTTTCATCATTTTCCAACACAAATACAATGTTGAAGCAACATACTTTTTGACGACTTTTAATCAATGTTGGGTTCTGACGTTGATTTGACCATTGAATTTTGGTCATTTTCCAACACAAATATATCGTTGAAACAACATGCTTTTTCACAACTTTTAAATAATGTCAGGCTGTGACGTTGATTTGACCATTGAAATCTTGGTAATTTCCCAACCAAAATTCTACAACACAAATACAGCGTTGGAACAACATGCTTTTTGTCAACGTTTTTTCAATGTCAGCTTGTGACGTTGATTTGACCATTGAATTTCGGTCATTTTCCAACACAAATACAACGTTGAAACAACATGCTTTTTCACGACTTTTAAATAATGTCAGGCTGTGACGTTGATTTGAACATTGAAATTTGGTCATTTTCCAACCAATATTCTACAACTCAAACATAACGTTGAAACAACATGCTTTTTGACAACTTTTAATCAATGTTGGGTTCTGATGTTCATTTGACCATTGAAATTTGGTCATTTTCCAACCAATATTCTACAACACATATACAACGTTGAAACAACATACTTTACGACCACGGTTAATCAATGTTGGGTTCTGGCGTTGATTTGATCCATTGAACTTTGGTCATTTTCCAACACAAATACAACGTTGAAACAACATGCTTTTTCACAACTTTTAAATAATGTCAGGCTGTGACGTTGATTTGACCATTGAAATTTGGTCATTTTCCAACCAATATTCTACAACTCAAACATAATGTTGAAACAACATGCTTTTTGACAACTTTTAATCAATGTTGGGTTCTGATGTTCATTTGACCATTGAAATTTGGTCATTTTCCAACCAATATTCTACAACGCAAATACAACGTTGAAACAACATGCTTTTTGGCGACGTTTAATGAATGTTGGGCTCTGACGTTGATTTGACCATTGAAATCTTGGTAATTTCCCAACCAAAATTCTACAACACAAATACAGCGTTGGAACAACATGCTTTTTGACAACGTTTATTCAATGTCTGGTTGTGAAGTTGATTTGACCATTGAATTTCGGTCATTTTCCAACACAAATACAACGTTGAAACAACATGCTTTTTGACGACTTTTAATCAATGTTGGGTTCTGACGTTGATTTGACCATTGAAATTTGGTCATTTTCTAACCAAAATTTGACAACACAAACACAATGTTGATACAACATGCTTTTTGACAACGTTTAATCAATGTCAGGTTGTGACGTTGATTTAACCATTGAATTTTTGTCATTTTCCAACACAAATACAATGTTGAAACAACATACTTTTTGATGACATTTAATCAATGTTGGGTTCTGACGTTGATTTGACCATTGAATTTTGGTCATTTCCCAACCAATATTTTATAACACAAATGCAATGTTAAACAACATGCTTTTTGACGACGTTTATTCAATGTCAGGCTGAAACGTTGATTTGACCATTGAATTTTGGTCATTTCCCAACCAATATTCCACAACACAAATACAACGTTGAAACAACATGCTTTTTGACAACGTTTATTCGATGTCAGGTTGTGATGTTGATTTGATCATTGAATTTTCGTCATTTTCCAACACAAATACAACGTTGAAACAACATACTTTTTGACGACATTTAATCAATGTTGGGTTCTGACGTTGATTTGACCATTGAAATTTGGTCATTTTCCAACCAATATTCGACAACACAAATACAACGTTGAAACAACATGCTTTTTGACAACGTTTATTCAATGTCAGGCTGAAACATTGATTTGACCATTGAATTTTGGTCATTTCCCAACACAAATACAACGTTGAAACAACATACTTTTTGACGACATTTAATCAATGTTGGGTTCTGACGTTGATTTGACCATTGAAATTTGGTCATTTCCCAACCAATATTTTATAACACAAATGCAATGTTAAACAACATGCTTTTGACGACGTTTATTCAATGTCAAGCTGAAACGTTGATTTGACCATTGAATTTTGGTCATTTTCCAACACAAATACAACGTTGAAACAACATGCTTTTTGCCGACTTTTAATCAATGTTGGGTTCTGACGTTGATTCAACCATTGAAATTTGGTCGTTTTCTAACCAAAATTCGACAACACAAATACAACGTTGAAACAACGATGTTTCTGACGACGTTTATTTAAGGTCAGGTTGTGACGTTAATTTGACCAATGAATTTTCATCATTTTCCAACACAAATACAATGTTGAAGCAACATACTTTTTGACGACTTTTAATCAATGTTGGGTTCTGACGTTGATTTGACCATTGAATTTTGGTCATTTTCCAACACAAATATATCGTTGAAACAACATGCTTTTTCACAACTTTTAAATAATGTCAGGCTGTGACGTTGATTTGACCATTGAAATCTTGGTAATTTCCCAACCAAAATTCTACAACACAAATACAGCGTTGGAACAACATGCTTTTTGTCAACGTTTTTTCAATGTCAGCTTGTGACGTTGATTTGACCATTGAATTTCGGTCATTTTCCAACACAAATACAACGTTGAAACAACATGCTTTTTCACGACTTTTAAATAATGTCAGGCTGTGACGTTGATTTGAACATTGAAATTTGGTCATTTTCCAACCAATATTCTACAACTCAAACATAACGTTGAAACAACATGCTTTTTGACAACTTTTAATCAATGTTGGGTTCTGATGTTCATTTGACCATTGAAATTTGGTCATTTTCCAACCAATATTCTACAACACATATACAACGTTGAAACAACATACTTTACGACCACGGTTAATCAATGTTGGGTTCTGGCGTTGATTTGATCCATTGAACTTTGGTCATTTTCCAACACAAATACAACGTTGAAACAACATGCTTTTTCACAACTTTTAAATAATGTCAGGCTGTGATGTTGATTTGACCATTGAAATTTGGTCATTTTCCAACCAATATTCTACAACTCAAACATAATGTTGAAACAACATGCTTTTTGACAACTTTTAATCAATGTTGGGTTCTGATGTTCATTTGACCATTGAAATTTGGTCATTTTCCAACCAATATTCTACAACGCAAATACAACGTTGAAACAACATGCTTTTTGGCGACGTTTAATGAATGTTGGGCTCTGACGTTGATTTGACCATTGAAATCTTGGTAATTTCCCAACCAAAATTCTACAACACAAATACAGCGTTGGAACAACATGCTTTTTGACAACGTTTATTCAATGTCTGGTTGTGAAGTTGATTTGACCATTGAATTTCGGTCATTTTCCAACACAAATACAACGTTGAAACAACATGCTTTTTGACGACTTTTAATCAATGTTGGGTTCTGACGTTGATTTGACCATTGAAATTTGGTCATTTTCTAACCAAAATTTGACAACACAAACACAATGTTGATACAACATGCTTTTTCACAACATTTAATCAATGTCAGGTTGTGACATTGATTTGACCATTGAATTTTGGTCAATTCCCAACGCAAATACAACGTTGAAACAACATGCTTTTCGATGACTTTTAATGAATGTTGGGTTCTGACATTGATTTGACCATTGAAATTTGGTCATTTTCCAACCAAAATTCTACCACAAAAATACAACGTTGACACAACATGCTTTAGACCACGTTTAATCAATGTCAGGTTGTGACATTGATTTAACCATTGAATTTTGGTCATTTTCCAACACAAATACAACGTTGAAACAACATGCTTTTTGACGACTTTTAATCAATGTTGGGTTCTGACGTTGATTTGACCATTGAAATTTGGTCATTTTCCCAACCAAAATTTGACAACACAAACACAATGTTGATACAACATGCTTTTTCACAACATTTAATCAATGTCAGGTTGTGACATTGATTTGACCATTGAATTTTGGTCATTTCCCAACGCAAATACAACGTTGAAACAACATGCTTTTCGATGACTTTTAATGAATGTTGGGTTCTGACATTGATTTGACCATTGAAATTTGGTCATTTTCCAACCAAAATTCTACCACAAAAATACAACGTTGACACAACATGCTTTAGACCACGTTTAATCAATGTCAGGTTGTGACATTGATTTAACCATTGAATTTTGGTCATTTTCCAACACAAATACAACGTTGAAACAACATACTTTTTGACAACATTTAATCAATGTTGGGTTCTGGCGTTGATTTGACCATTGAAATTTGGTCATTTTCCAACCAATATTCTACAACTCAAACAAAACGTTGAAACAACATGCTTTTTGACGACGTTTAATCAATATTGGGTTGTGACGTTAATTCGACCATTGAATTTTCGTCATTTTCCAACACAAATACAACGTTGAAACAACATGCTTTTTGACGACTTTTAATCAATGTTGGGTTCTGACGTTGATTTGACCATTGAAATTTGGTAATTTCCCCAACAATGTTCTACAACACAAATACAACGTTGAAACAACATGCTTTTTGACAACGTTTATTCAATGTCAGGCTGTGACGTTGATTTGACCATTGAATTTTGGTCATTTCCCAACCAATATTCTACAACACAAATACAACGTTGAAACAACATGCTTTTTGACAACATATATTCAATGTCAGGTTCTGACGTTGATTGGACCATTGAAATTTGGTCATTTCCCAACAACCAACAACATGGATCCAACATTGGACATCAACGTTGTCTCAATTTGCAAATACAACTATTTTGCAACTTCGTTTCAAAGTCAGTTTTAAAGAACACGTACGTATAATCAACGTTGTATCAATGTCTGGTGCCTGCTGGGAAATACATGACGTCTCCATGATCTCTGACACCAGAGCTGGGTCAAACACAGCACAGGACACATCATGAATGTTATCTTATAAGTCTTGCATGCACGCCTACAACTTCATATTTTAGTTTGCATACGTTATGAACATAAAGACTGTGATATACATATTATTATGTAATAAAACAAGTGTGTTTTTGTGCCAACAAACACACATTAACACAAGGTTCACAAGGTGGATCAAGTCCAAGGTCAGCGGCTGTTGTTCGGCCTGAGAACTTTCCATCCATGCCAATTAGTCCCTCCTGGTACCGGAGCGGGCAGCAGATATTTGGAAGAGGTTTATGTAAGTGTTTGATGTGGCCCCAAAATAGCCAATCAGATAAAGCGGCTGGCGGGGGACATTAGCGGAACATTACGCACGCATTAAAGCCACGTCAACAAATAGCTGCGGGGACGTGCTGGACACGCGCCGGCTTTAGTGTGACAGTGTCAAGGCAAATGTTGCTACCTAAAAATGTTGTTGACGAGTTGCCACGTTGGGAGCAGCCAGGAAGTCGCAGCAGCGCCAACAACTATCCAAACTATATATATTTATTTTTTGGACACGTGGCATATTGACATTTAATTTTATTATTTTTTGTATATTTTTATTCAAACGTTTATTTATTCATTTGATAGGGAAAATATCCTCTAATACTCTGGACAGGGTCCTTGAGGGTGCATGGGAGTTTGCCCAACCAGTCTACATGTGCTTTGTGGACTTGGAGAAGGCATTGGACCGTGTCCCTCGGGAAGTCCTGTGGGGAGTGCTCAGAGAGTATGGGGTATCGGACTGTCTGATTGTGGCGGTCCACTCCCTGTATGAGCAGTGTCAGAGCTTGGTCCACATTGGGATGGTCTCCTGCTGGCCCCACTATGGACTGGACTCTCACTATTATGTTAGATCCACTATGGACTGGACTCTCACTATTATTTTAGATCCACTATGGACTGGACTCTCACTATTATGTTAGATCCACTATGGACTGGACTCTCACACTATTATGTTAGATCCACTATGGACTGGACTCTCACTATTATGCTAGATCCACTATGGACTGGACTCTTACACTATTATGTTAGATTCACTATGGACTGGACTCTCACTATTATGTTAGATCCACTATGGACTGGACTCTCACTATTATGTTAGATCCACTATGAACTGGACTCTCACTATTATGTTAGATCCACTATGGACTGGACTTTCACAATATTATGCGAGATCCACTATGGACTGGACTCTCACTATTATGTTAGATCCACTATGGACTGGACTCTTACACTATTATGTTAGATCCACTATGGACTGGACTCTCACTATTATGTTAGATCCACTATGGACTGGACTCTCACACTATTATGTTAGATCCACTATGGACTGGACTTTCACAATATTATGCGAGATCCACTATGGACTGGACTCTCACTATTATGTTAGATCCACTATGGACTGGACTCTCACTATTATGTTAGATCCACTATGGACTGGACTCTCACACTATTATGTTAGATCCACTATGGACTGGACTCTCACAATATTATGTTAGATCCACTATGGACCGGACTCTCACACTATTATGTTAGATCCACTATGGACTGGACTCTCACTATTATGTTAGATCCACTATGGACTGGACTTTCACAATATTATGTTAGATCCACTATGGACTGGACTCTCACACTATTATGTTAGATCCACTATGGACTGGACTTTCAAAATATTATGCTAGACCCACTCGACGTCCATTGCATCGCGGGGGCCGGGGGGTTACCCACATCTGCGGTCCTCTCCAAGGTTTCTCATAGTCATTCACATCTACGTCCCACTGGGTTGTGAGTTTTTCCTTGCCCTTATGTGGGATTTGAACCGAGGATGTCGTTGTGGCTTGTGCAGCCCTTTGAGACACTTGTATTTTAGGGCTATATAAATAAACATTGATTGCCGGCAGTAAGTCGGACACGTTTCCAGTGAGGGTTGGACTCCGCCAAGGCTGCCCTTTGTGACCGATTCTGTTCATAACTTTTATGGACAGAATTTCTAGGCGCAGTCAGGGCGGGTCCCGACTCTGGACAGCCAGCACTTCCTCCATGGCCATTCTCGCCCGGGAAAGGGTGGAGTGCCATCTCCAGGTTGGTGTGGAGATCTTGCCCCAAGTGGAGGAGTTCAAGAACAACAGAGTCTTGTTCACGAGTGAGGGAAGAGTGGATCGTGAGATCGACAGGCGGATCGGTGCGGCGTCTTCAGTAATGCGGACGCTGTATCGATCCGTTGTGGTGAAGAAGGAGCTGAGCCGGAAGGCAAAGCTCTCGATTTACCGGTCGATCTACGTTCCCATCCTCACCTATGGTCATGAGCTTTGGGTCATGACCGAAAGGACAAGATCACGGGTACAAGCGGCCCAAATGAGTTTCCTCCGCCGGGTGGCGGGGCTCTCCCTTAGAGATAGGGTGAGAAGCTCTGTCATCCGGGAGGAGCTTTAAGTAAATCCGCTGCTCCTCCACATCGAGAGGAGCCAGATGAGGTGGTTCGGGCATCTGCTCAGGATGCCACCCGAACGCCTCCCTAGGGAGGTGTTTAGGGCACGTCCGACCGGTAGGAGGCCACGGGGAAGACCCAGGACACGTTGGGAAGACTATGTCTCCCGGCTGGCCTGGGAACGCCTCGGGATCCCCCGGGAAGAGCTGGACGAAGTGGCTGGGGAGAGGGAAATCTGGCCTTCCCTGCTTAGGCTGCTGCCCCCGCGACCCAACCTCGGATAAGCGGAAGAAGATGGATGGAAAATGATGACCAACTATATATATATCGGCGCCGTGATCACGAGCATGTGTGCCAATGTTAAAATCATCGAGTGGTCTGCTGTTTCCTCGCTTCCCTGCTCCCTGTAAGTTCATTCTCGATCATAAATCATGCATCTCACCTGGATAGAAGATGGCTAAAGATATAATCCGACAAGTTGGGACACTCTGACGGCTAAATTAGACCCAGGAATGGCGATAACCCAGCCCCCACACCCTCCTGTTTCTTTGCAAGGATTATAGGTCATTTTTCACCTAAATGGGAATATATGAACATCCTAGCAGCTGGCATCCTAATGACAGCAGACATTGTACAGTAAGTGTTTGCTTTATTATGATTGTTGGCTCTCATGAAGTCTGCACTGAGTAATAATCAGCGATGTTAAAAAAAAGTGAATGTGTTTTTTGAATGAATGCTTGAAATGATCAAAATAGGTAAATATAACAGTTACTACATTCCATATATAGTTACATCATGTATATAAAACTTCCATGGAGGTGTTTGGATGTTTTTAAAAAAAAACTTTATAGACGGAATAGAGCGACTCTCATAGGCTCCATTGTAAGTGAACTTTATATGGCATTTATTTAATATTTACAATGCATTTAAAAAAAATCCATCCATCGTTATTAACATCTTTCCCCATGAAGAACATTAGGCGAAATTCCCCAAAAAAGTGAAGTTCGCCCGTCCTTGCACGCTACACCGCTACAACAAAGATGACGGGGAGAAGATGCTGCCAAAGGTGAGCCACGTAAATAAGACTGACCATGAATTGATTAATGTGGACCCCGCCTTAAACAAGTTGAAAAACTTATTGGGGTGTTACCATTTAGTGGTCAATTGTACGGAATATGTACTGTACTGTGCAATCTACTAATACAAGTCTCAATCAATCACAAAACGGCGCATCCGGAAGCGGCTTGAAGATGATCTGTAAAACATAATCTATGCAACAAAAAAATTATAATATGACTCCTTTAATGCGCCCTATAATCAGGTGCGCCTTATATATGAAAAAGATCAAAAATAGACCATTCATCGGCAGTGCGCCTTATAGTCCGGCGCGCCTTATATATGAAAAAAGATCAAAAATAGACCGTTCATCGGCAGTGCACCTTATAATTCGGTGCGCCCTATGGTCCGGTGCGCCTTATATATGAAAAAAGATCAAAAATAGACCAATCATCTTCGTGCGCCTTATAATCAGGTGCGCCTTATATATGTAAAAAGATCAAAAATAGACCATTCATCTTCGTGCGCTTTATAATCCGGTGCGCCTTATATATGAAAAAAGATCAAAAATAGACCATTCGTCGGCAGTGCGCCTTATAATCCGGTGCGCTTTATATATGAAAAAAGATCAAAAATAGACCATTCATCGGCAGTGCGCTTTATATATGAAAAAAGATCAAAAATAGACCGTTCATTGGCAGTGCGCCTTTTAATCCGGTGCGCCTTATGGTACGGTGCGCCTTATATATGAAAAAAGATCATAAATAGACCATTCATCGGCAGTGCGCTTTATAATCCGGTGCACCCTATAATCCGGTGCGCTTTATATATGAAAAAATATCAAAAATAGACCATTCATCGGCAGTGCGTTTTATAATCTGGTACGCCCTATAATACGGTGCGCTTCATATATGAAAAAAGATAAAAAAAATAGCCCGTTCATCGGCAGTGCGCCTTATAATCCGGTGCGTCATATGGTCCGGTGCGCCTTATATATGAAACAAGATCAAAAATAGACCCTTCACCGGCAGTGCGCGTTTTAATCCGGTGCGCCCTATGGTACGGTGCGCCTTATATATGAAAAAATATCAAAAATAGACCATTCATCGGCAGTGCGCATTATAATCCGGTGCGCTTTATAATCCGGTGCGCTTTATATATGAAAAAAGATAAAAAATAGACCATTCATCGGCAGTGTGCTTTATAATCCAGTGCGCCCTGTAATCCGGTGCGCTTTATATATGAAAAAAGATCAAAAATAGCCCGTTCATCGGCAGTGCGCTTTATAATCTGGTGCGCCCTATGGTCCGGTGCGCTTTATATATGAAAAAATATCAAAAATAGACTGTTCATCGGCAGTGCGCTTTATAATCCGGTGCACCCTATAATCCGGTGCGCCTTATATATGAAAAAATATCAAAAATAGACCATTAATCGGCAGTGCGCTTTATAATCTGATGCGCCCTATACTCCGGTGCACTTTATATATGAAAAAAAATAAAAAATACAACGTTCATCGGCAGTGCACATTATAATCCGGTGCGCCCTATAATCCGGTGCGCCTTATATATGAAAAAAGCTAAAAAATAGACCATTCATCAGCAGTGCACCTTATAATACGGTGCACCCTATGGTCCGGTGCGCCTTATATATGAAAAAAAATCAAAAATAGACCGTTCATCGGCAGTGCGCCTTATAATCCGGTGCGCCCTATGCTCCGGAAAATACGGAAGTGCCTAGTTTGCTTTATAAATTGCAAAGACTTTCAAAAATAATTCTTACTATAGTTATTGTCACCAAGGTTTGAGCAAATTGTTGAATTTCAGTTGAGTAAAACATAAAAAAAACGTTCCTGTTTGACATTTGACGACAAAATTGTATCCAAATATTGGGCTGTTTTCTAAAGCACATTTTATTCATGCAAGCAAGAAAGAAACCTGCGATTAATGACGATTAATCCCGGTTCAAGCGCGTGATTAGTGTGATTAAAACAATGGATCACTCGACAGCCCGAGTATTTACTGGAATAAAAACAAGTCAGTCGGTTTGCGCCTGCAGGGCTCAGGACTCGCAGGAGGACGTGAAAACGTTATTTTGAGAACGTGTTTGACTTGGGACGCCTGCTCAGAGGAGCGGCTGTAATTTAGTGAACATTTTAAATGCCACAGCAGCCCCCGCAAGAGGCAAAAATACAAACTCTCGCGGCGCTGCAACATGCAATAAACCTGAAACATAGAATTTAAAACCTTTACCCCCCCAGATTAGTAGAACCAAGCCTCTACTTGGTGGCGAGGCGAGACATTTACTGCTGACTCGCTAAAGGATCCAAAGAGGACTTTTTTATTTTGCACCTGTACTTTCAGCCTTTGCTGTGCAGAGTGCCATGACCAACTCTTAAAGTCACGGCAAGCTAGTATTCATGCAACATATCCCCTATTTTACGGACTATATAAAGCACACAGGTATATAACAGCTAGCTTGCGCAGCCAGTGGGTCCATGACGATGACTTCTGTTTTGTTTGATCAGCCGTTTTACTGCCGTGTTACAGACACTGTTTGGAAACAATCAACGTATGTAAATAAACATTAACAAAATATTTCTGTGTAAATAACTAATTTTTGTAAACAATTAGGCATGTAAATAAATATTTACAAAATATTTCTGTGTAAATAACTCATTTTTGGAAACAATTAAGGTATGTTTAAAAAAATATTTCTGTGTAAATAACTCATTTTTGGAAACAATTAAGGTATGTAAATAAATATTTACAAAATATGTCTTTGTCAATAATTCATTTTTAGAAACAATTAAGGCATGTAAAATATTTACAAAATATTTATGTGTAAATACCTCATTTTTGGAAACAATTAAGGTATGTAAATAAATATTTACAAAATATTTCTGTGTAAATAACTCATTTTTGGAAACAATTAAGGTATGCAAATAAATATTTAAAAAATATTTCTTTATAAATAACTCATTTTTGGAAACAATTAATGTATGTAAATACATATTTACAAAATATTCCTGTGTAAATAACTAATTTTTGGAAACAATTAAGGTATGTAAAATATTTTAAAAATATTTCTGCGTAAATAACTCATTTTTGGAAACAATTAAGGTATGTAAATAAATATTTACAAAATATTTCTGTGTAAATAACTCATTTTTTGAAACAATTAAGGTATGTAAAATATTTACAAAATATTTCTGTGTAAATAACTAATTTTTTGAAACAATTAAGGTATGTAAATAAATATTTACAAAATATTTCTGTGTAAATAACTCATTTTTGGAAACAATTAAGGTATGTAGATAAATATTTACAAAATAGTTCTGTTTAAATAATCAATTTTTGGAAACAATTAAGGTATGTAAATAAATATTTACAAAATGTTTCTGTGTAAATAACTCATTTTTGGAAACAATTAAGGTATGTAAATAAATATTTACCATATATTTCTGTGTAAATAACTCATTTTTGGAAACAATTAAGGTATGTAAATAAATATTTACAAAATATTTCTGTGTAAATAATTAACTTTTGGAAACAATTAAGGTATGTAAATACATATTTACAAAATATTTCTGTGTAAATAACTAATTTTTGGAAACAATTAAGGTATGTAAAATATTTTAAAAATATTTCTGCGTAAATAACTCATTTTTGGAAACAATTAAGGTATGTAAATAAATATTAACAAAATATTTCTGTGTAAATAATTAATTTTTGGAAACTATTAAGGTATGTAAATAAATATTTACAAAATATTTCTGTGTAAATAACTAATTTTTTTAAACAATTAAGGTTTGTAAATAAATATTTACAAAATATTTCTGTGTAAATAACTCATTTTTAGAAACAACTAAGGTATGTAAAATATTTACAAAATATTTCTGTTTAAATAACTAATTTTTTGAAACAATTAAGGTATGTAAATAAATATTTACAAAATATTTCTGTGTAAATAACTCATTTTTGGAAACAATTAAGGTATGTAGATAAATATTTACACAATATTTCTGTGTAAATAATTAATTTTTGGAAACAATTAAGGTATGTAAATAAATATTTACAAAATGTTTCTGTGTAAATAACTCATTTTTGGAAACAATTAAGGTATGTAAATAAACATTTACAATATATTTCTGTGTAAATAACTCATTTTTGGAAACAATTAAGGTAAGTAAATAAATATTTACAAAATATTTCTGTGTAAATAACAAATTTTTGGAAACAATTAAGGTATGTAAATAAATGTTTACAAACTATTTCTGTGTAAATACCTCATTTTTGGAAACAATTAAGGTATGTAAATAAATATTTACAAAATATTTATGTGTAAATAACTCATTTTTTGAAACAATTAAGATATGTAAATAAATATTTACAAAATATTTCTGTGTAAATAACTAATTTTTGGAAACAATTAAGGTATGTAAATAAATATTTAAAAAATATTTCTGTGTAAATAACTCATTTTTGGAAATAATTAAGGTATGTAAATAAATATTTACAAAATGTTTCTGTGTAAATAACTATTTTTTGGAAACAATTAAGGTATGTAAATAAATATTTACAAAATATTTCTGTGTAAATAATTAATTTTTGGAAACAATTAAGGTATGTAAATAAATATTTACCATATATGTCTGTGTAAATAACTCATTTTTGGAAACAATTAAGGTATGTAAATACATATTTACAAAATATTTATTTGTAAATAATTAATTTTTAGAAACAATTAAGGTATGTAAAATATTTACAAAATATTTCTGTGTAAATAACTCGTTTTTTTCACAACGTGCCGAAATTTTCCGACTATAGACCGCACCGGCTTTTAAACCGCACCCACTAAATTTTAGAAGAAAAAAAATATTTTTTCCATATATCAGCCGCACTGGACTAAAAGCCGATGATATATACCGTAAATTCCGGACTTTTTTGCTACGCTTTAAACTCTGCGGTTTATAAAATTGTGCGGCTAATTACGGATTTTTCTTCGCTGACGGCCAACATGCAAGTAATAATGCAAATACACATCAGCAGGTACCAGGAGATAAGAAAAGTTGCTTTTGCATAATATTGCGAAACAAAACACCAGATAATATGCCTTACCTTATACACACACACCATAATAATACTCCTATTTTTAAATGCGCCGACAATCCATCAAGGGGTGTAGCTTCATAGCTTACCAAAGTCGTACTAAAACATTTTGATAGATTTTTGAGCGCCGTGTGTAATGTTCTATATTTTCAATGGAACATATAAAATGTTGGTGTTGTTTACTTGAGTCATATTGCCATCAAATTGCAATCTACACGTATCTCCTATGTTTGACTGCCATCTACTGGTCACACTTATCATTACGCCATGTACTGGGGACGGTGTGGCGCAGTTGGGAGAGTGGCCGTGCCAGCAACCCTGAGGGTTCCTGGTTAAATCCCCACCTTCTACCAACCTCGTCACGTCCGTTGTGTCCTCGAGCGAGACACTTCACCCTTGCTCCTGATGGGTGGTGGTTAGGGCCTTGCATGGCAGCTCCCGCCATCAGTGTGTGAATGTGTGTGTGAATGGGTGAATGTGGAAATAGTGTCAAAGCGCTTTGAGTACCTTGAAGGTAGAAAAGCGAGTACAACCCATTTACTATTTACCAGAGGTGGGACCAAGTCATTGCTTTGCAAGTCACAAGCAGTGTTGGGTTAGTTACTGAAAACCAGTAACTAGTTACAGTTACTAGTTACTTTATTTCAAAAGTAACTCAGTTACTAACTCAGTTACTTACACCAAAAAGTAATGCGTTACTGTGAAAAGTAACTATTTAGTTACTTCTTTTTTTCTTCTTTTTTTTTTAAAGCTCCCATTAATGCCCTTTTTGCCTTCATTTCAGTACTGTTATTGCACTGGAGAATAATACAATCTGTTGATCAACTTGACATACATTTTTATTTTCCTTTTAACATAATGAATGAAAAACAGTGCAACATAAAAAGGCATTCCTCCTTTCTTTAAACTTGGACCAATGACCATTAATAAAAAACAAGTTTAAGTGCAACATAAGAAGAAACATCATCTTCCTTGAAACATAGGTAGTGAAATAAAGCCTGACATCTGGAGTGATGCTGCTGTCTTCCACACTTGGAGCCATGGATTGTAGAATCCTTGTTTTCAGTGGCAGGATCATTGACACAGATGGTGAAGTTTCAGTGCTCAGTAGAGATGGAACACTTTTAAGCACCTGGAGGACCTCATCTGCCACTCTCACATCATCATCAGACAGGGTGACATTTGTCTTCAGGGTGTTGTGGGTCAATGCAGAGTATATAGCTGCCTGCTGCTCCAACATATCATAAGTGGAGTTCCACCTCGTTGGGACATCATGTATGAGCAGGCAGCTTTAGCATTTCTTGCTTTGTCTTAAGCACATGAGCAGCTGTTGTGCTTGGGTGGAAGTAAGAAACCTTCCTGATCCTCCCAAAGAGGCGCTCCATCCTATTGACTGAGATTCCCTTCTGTGATGCCAAATTCACTACATGTGCAAAGCACCTATCTGTGGTCCCAGTCCTGCCTCATTCTCTGTAATTATTAGATTTTTGGCATTATCACGTGTGACTGGGATATCTTTATCTTCCATTCCTCCACTGCTTGTGTCAGCACCTGCGCAAGGTGACTCTCGTAGAGGGGGCGTGTCTTCTCATCTCCCAGTCTGCTGTGATGAAGTGAGCGCTTATAGTTCCGCTGGACGTCCACCCGTCTGTCATGAGCGCAACAGATGATGCTCGGGATAGTTCATCCACAACTTTTTTCTTCTCCTGCTCATAAGGATCTGGCACAATCTTATTGCTGAAGTGGGTGCGCGACGGGATGTCGTAACGTGGTTCAAGCACGTTCAGCATGTCTTTAAAACCCTCGTTTTGCACAACCGAGTCTGCACTTATAAACACACCGATTCAATGGCGGGTGCGTTCAAGCTCCTCCGTTATTGCGCTCGCCATGACCACGCTGTGAGTGGACTGAACGTGACAACAACTTTTTTTTGTTTGTTTCATATATCAAACCGCAGATCACCTGCCCCCACACACACACACACACATAGACCGCGCCTCTTTTCTTCTCTCCGGCTTGTGACAGAGGAAGATTCAGAAGAACGCGACGCCGCAGCGCTTCTGTTTCTAGCCGATACTACATCAAAAGTAACGTAAAATAACGCAGTAACGCATCATGTAGTAACGGTAACTAAATTACTGAATAAAAAAAAATAACGCGTTAGATTACTAGTTACCGCCGAAACTAACGGCGTTACAGTAACGCGTTACTTTGTAACGCGTTAGTCCCAACACTGGTCACAAGTAAGTCTCAAGTCTTTACCCTCAAGTCTCGAGTCAAGTCCCAAGTCAAGACATGGCAAGTCCGAGTCAAGTCCAAAGTCAAGACTGGAAAGTCTCAAGTCAAGTCCCAAGTCCTGCATTTTGAGTTTCGAGTCCTTTCAAGTCATTTAACCACAGACTAATATATTTACACAGATTGTGTATGCTTTTAAAATGCTGTATTTATTTATTAAAACAAGTGCATTTGAAATTGCAGGGAAAAAGATAGTGCTGACATTGCACTTCAAAATATCACTATTAACCAGTCATTTTAAACATGTAACTCATTCCTTTACAGAATAAACACATTTGAAAAAAAACAAGTGCAACTGTACTTATTTGCACAAAAGTGTTAACATTGTATTTCCATGGCATATTGCATTGTAACTAGTTCCACAGCAGTTTCTATCCTGTTCTTACCTTATCTCATTGATCTCATCTCATACTGTATGTGTGTTTATGTGTGCGTACACATGAAAAACATAACAAATACATGAACATAACAATGAACAGAGTTGTACTTTTTAGATGTCAGGACCCTATGCAATATGTACACATATTCTTAATATAGTATACATTTTAACTGACCTTTATTTGACTATGTTTGTCTTTTTGTAGGTGGCTAAAATACGCGGTGCTGCTGACTGCCGTCTAACGTTACGTTACTGTGTGTGATACATTGACTAACGTTACGTTACTGTGTGTGATACATTGACTAACGTTACGTTACTGTGTGTGATACATTGTCTAACGTAACGTTATGTGTAGGTACCTCATGAAACCCTGCTTTAAAAAAAATCACTTGACAAAAAGTATGAATAAGGTAGCAAACTGCAGTGGATGCAACAGATTGCCGTGTTTGCAATGACGTTATAACCATAGACATCTTATAAGTGGACGCAGCATTGGTTGCTGTGACGTGAGCAATTTGGCCGCCATATTGAAGTGGTGATGAGGAGCCGGCGAGCAGCCGAAACTGACAGATGACAGGTAGAAAACAAAGATGGTGGTGTTCACCGTTTTCCTGCTCAAATGAGCGGACTGTTGAAAATAGGAATCGGGGGATTACTTTTCACAAGTGAGATTTAACATTAACGTACTATTGGTTGTATTTTATGAAAATAATATTACCACAGAGTTGAGAAGGATCAAAGATCTTCAATATTTGTATGTGAAAATCACAAAGAAATCTTCTGGGGGAGGATGACGCCCCTACAGGGGTTTGGTTTACAAACTTTCAGCCCCACCTAAAACAAAATTCACCAGCCGCCACTGATTATGATGCATTCTCATTTTAGGCAAAGTATAAGACAATACTTTCTTAACAGTATAATTGTAACCAGGAATCAGTCTTCAAGTAACAATATTCAAATACTAACATTGTTGGGTTGAACAGAATTTGGTTTTATTCTGAATCCAGTGAAACAGATTGGTGGTTTTAGCTGATATGAAGACTTTCAGGTGTTTATATATGTTTAAGTATTTGGCAGACGCTTTTATCCAAAGCGACTTACATAAAATAATACAATAAAACAATCACTGCAAACATTATCATTTAAGGGAAGAATGTAATAGAAAATATCAATACAAAGTGTCAAGACAGAATAAACTCTCTGCTGCTGAAGCAACAGAGATACAGTCTATAGGTCCCTAAGATATATAGATATCTAATGTATTCATACATTGTTTATGTAGGATACACACATATGTATATATAACCTAATCATATTGTTTCTTCAATTTAAAAATAGATTACCGTTTTTTTCCCCCTTCTCTGGGATTATATTCCCAGTTTTGATCTCGGACGTCTGGTCATTTATAGTGTATAAGAATATTATATTACTGTAAAGCAAACTATGAATAATAAAACACGCCAAAACATGTGTCTGTTATCATGGCTACACGTATGACAAAAAAGGGGGTGAAAATCAGTCGTATTCAGTGAGGTAAAATGAATTAAATGCGCTGACAGTTCATTGCTCCTGCCAAATGAATTGCACTGAGTGGAGCGGATCACCACTCTAAGATGGCGGCCACGCGCCTCGTCTGCGCCAGTAGGCAGTAGCGCTCGATGCTGCGTCTACTTATAAGATGTCTATGGTTATAACGTTAGCAGTGAGTTTGCAGCCTCACTGATTTAACTACACAGCAAATACAAGTCACGTTACTTAGCCAATAAACGTTATCTTACATTCAAAACTTACCCTTCTTTGTGCAACTTCAAATGTCGAACGAAGTTGGAAGTTGTTGCGTCTCCGTCTGTAATATTCGAACTGCGTGATTTGCATACCGCAATTCGTTTTTTGTTGACCAAGTCGTAGTTTTTATACCCGAACGAAACCAACTTTAACATAATTGTTTATCACTGGCACGTTGTTGGACAACTCTTGTTCATTGGTTGTCCTGCAATTTGATTGGATGAATGCTGTGTGATGAAAACAACGTATATCTAATTTGATTGGCTGTTGTACTGACAGCACACCAGCTGACAGGAACAACACGCTGATAGACAGACGAAGAAAATGAAAAATACGGAGCGCTCCCAAATAACTTTTTAAGCTTTGGATTTTGGGGAAAGTGGCAAGTCATGTCAAGTCAAAAGGCTCAAGTCCAAGTGAAGTCACAAGTCATTGATGTTAAAGTCTAAGTCGAGTTGCAAGTCTCTTCACATTTTGTCAAGTCGAGTCTAAAGTCATCAAATTCATGACTCGAGTCTGACTCGAGTCCAAGTCATGTGACTCGAGTCCACACCTCTGCTATTTCCATCCCATCCATTTTCTACCGCTTATTCCCTTTGGGGTCGCGGGGGGGCGCTGGAGCCTATCTCAGCTATTTACCAAATAAAATTGCTTCGAGGTCGGTAAGCAAAACCAGAATTATTCCGTACATTAGGCGCATTATAAGGCTCACTGTCGAGTTTTGAGAAAAGAAAAAGATTTTATTTGCGCCCTATAATCCAGGAAATACAGTATTTGCATTATGGCCGTCAGTGAAGAAAAAACAATAAATTAGCCGCACCGTTTTATAAGCCGCAGGGTCCAAAGCATAGAAAAAAGTACCAAATATTCGACTTTTAAGCTTCCAGGCAGCATTTTCCAGGGTGTACTTAGTATCTGTTTGGGTCCACACTGACATGCCTTGAAAGTACAGCACCCCACACATGCAACATTCATGGGTCAAATGGTTTTACCGTCACCTCTGTAAGGACCATAAACCTCAACCTTGTACCACACACACAGTCAGAGGGTTTCTGGGTCAAACACTCAGGCCACGGCCCAGGAGGACGCTACCAAGGAAGGAAAACCTGCTAGGCAATGTGTGTTTTGTTTTGTTTTGTTCCAAACAATCTTCCTCCGTATTCCTTGTTCTGGAGTGGTCCTGTTTCTCAGAGGCTACCTGTCACGGTCCTGATCGACTGTAATCCAACATGAGATCAGTTACCTCAGTCCTGCTGAGACCAGGCGACATACATGGAGTGACAACAACACACAGGGACTGGTGGCTGATGGATGAAAGGTAGCATCATGATAAGGGGGTGGGCGCCGAATCCCGTAATTTTTTTTTACCCCGACCTGCAGTATAATCGTATTAAACTAAAATTAGGGATAAACCGTGATGGGTAACTTGGGCTCCTCTCTGAGCTGCCACCTTATCGTGGTAGAGGAGTTTGAGTGTCCCAATGATCCTAGGAGCTATGTTGTCCGGGTGCATTCATGCCCCCTGGTAGGGTCTCCCAAGACAAACAGGTCCTAGGTGAGGGATCAGACAAAGAGCAGCTCGAAGACCTCTATGGAAATGCAACAACCGAGACTCCGATTTCCCTCGCCGGGGCCTCCTCTGGAGCCAGGCCCGGAGTTGGGGCACGATGGCGAGCGCCTGTTGGCCGGGCCTGTACCCCATGGGGCTCGGCCGAGGCAACGTGGGTCCCCCCTCCAATGGGCTCACCACTCATGGGAGGGGCCATAGAGGCCGGGTGTGTTGTGAGCTGGGCGGGAGCCGAAGGCAGGGCATTTGGCGGTCCGATCCTCAGCTACATAAGCCAGCTCTTGGGATGTGGAACGTCACCTCGCTGGGGGGGGGGGGGGGGGGCGCCTGAGCTAGTGTGCGAGGTGGAGAAGTTCCGGCTGACCGGTAGGAGGCCACGGGGAAGACCCAGGACACGTTGGATAGACTATGTCGCCTAGACGCGGGTCACCGGGGCCCCCCTCTGGAGCCAGGCCCGGAGTTGGGACACGATGGCGAGCGCCTGGTGGCCGGGCCTCTCTCCATGGGGCCTGGCCGGACACAGCCCGAAGAGGCAACGTGGGTCCCACCCTCCAATAGGCTCACCACTCATGGGAGGGGCCATAGAGGCCGGGTGTGTTGTGAGCTGGGCGGGAGCCGAAGGCAGGGCATTTGGCGGTCCAGTCCTCACCTACATAAGCCAGCTCTTGGGACGTGGAACGTCACCTCGCTGGGGGGGAAGGAGCCTGAGCTAGTGCGCGAGGTAGAGAAGTTCCGGCTGACCGGTAGGAGGCCACGGGGAAGACCCAGGACACGTTGGGTAGACAATGTCGCCCGGACGCGGGTCACCGGGGCCCCCCTCTGGAGCCAGGCCCGGAGTTGGGGCACGATGGCGAGCGCCTGGTGGTCGGGCCTCTCCCCATGGGGCCCGGCCGGGCACAGCCCAAAGAGGCAATGTGGGTCTCCCCTCCAACGGGCTCACCACTAATGGTCGGGTGCCTTGTGAGCTGGGCGGAAGCCGAAGGCAGAGCACTTGGCGGTCCGATCCTTGGCTACATAAACTAGCTCTTGGGACGTGGAACGTCACCTCGCTGGGGGGGAGGAGCCTGAGCTAGTGTACGAGGTGGAGATGTTCCGACTGCCCGAACGCCTCCCTAGGGAGGTGTTTAGGGCAGTGTTTTTCAACCTTTTTTGAGCCAAGGCACATTTTTTTCATTAAAAAAATACGGAGGCACATAACCAGCAGAAAAGGTTAAAAAATGAAACTCCACCAGGTTGTCGTGCCTTATTTTGAGTTTGTTGTTTCCTGTGTGTCGTGCTTTAGTTCATGTCTTGCGCTGTTAATTTGGTGACCCTTCATGTTTTGGTGGTGTTCTCCTGTAGCAGCGTCACGCCTTCCTTTGAGCGCTATTGCCCGCACCTGCTTTGTTTTCGCAATCGAGACTATTTAAGTTGTGCGTACGCTATCCTTCTTTGTGGGGACATTGTTGATTGTCACGTCATGTAGGGATGTACTTTGTGGACGCCGTCTCCGCTCCACACGCTGTAAGTTTTTGCTGTCGTCCAGCATTCTGTTTTTGTTTACTTTGTAGCCAGTTCAGTTTTACTTTTGTTTGGTATAGCCATGCCTAAGCTTCAGTGCCTTTTCCTAGCGGGACTTTCCTTTTGTTGATTTTTGGTTTAAGCATTACGTACCTTTTACATATCAAAAAATGTTGAAAAACACTGCACTAGACAACGGCACATTATTATAAGTATTGATTTGCAAAAAATATTTTTGGGACCAATTAGGTGAAGTTGCATAATTTCCCACGGCACACCAGACAATATCTCACGGCACTCTAGTGTGTGCCGCGGCACAGTGGTTGAAAAACACTGGTTTAGGGCACGTCCGACCGGTAGGAGGCCACGGGTAAGACTATGTCTCCCGGCTGGCCTGGGAATGCTTCGGGATCCCGGGGAAGAGCTGGACGAAGTGGCTGGGGAGAGGGAACTCTGGGCTTCCCTGCTTAGGCTGCTGCCCCCGCGACCCGACCTCGGATAAGCGGTAGAAGATGGATGCATGGGTAACTTTGGTAAACTCACGGACTGACTGGCGCTCGCTTGCTTCCCTCGAAGAAACAACATACTTCAATATAAACCTATCTACTGTAAATTCCTACTATAAGCCACTGCTTTCCCCCCCTACGCTTTAAATCCTGCGACTTATAAAACAGTGAGGCCAATTTAGGGATTTTTCTTCACTGCCGGCCATAAAGCAAATACTTTTCACTAAACACATGCAAACACAATTAAAATGGTGTGTTATTGTACGTGCCATCCTTTGGACGAGTTTGCCCACACTTGGTGACAGTGAATCTCTGCTGTTTAAAGCTTTGAACCGGAAGTAAAAGTGCCGTTCCGTCTTCTATTTGTCCATAGCGTTTCTACTCGTATGGATTCTTTATTCATCACGCCAAGTAATGTTTGTAATTTTTTACAATGTAACTACAACAGTTCTTACATACTAAACCGTCCCATGTGTAATGAATCTAGCAAATTTTAGTAATAAGCAACCACTGTATGAATAAACATTTTAGTAATCAACAACCACTATATAAATAAACATGATATTCGTAATCAGCAAGCACTATATGAATAAACATGATATTAGTAATCAACAAGCACTATATGAATAAACATGATATTAGTAATCAGCAAGCACTATATGAATAAACATATTAGTAATCAGCAACCACTATATGAATAAACATGATATTAGTAATCAACAACCACTATATGAATAAACATGATATTAGTAATCAACAACCACTATATGAATAAACATGATATTAGTAATCAGCAACCACTATATGAATAAACATGATATTAGCAATCAGAAACCACTATATGAATAAACATGGAAACCATTTCAAACCCTATTAACTAATATGATATTAGCAATTAGCAGAGATTAAAAACACACATGCTATTAGCAATTAACAACTATTATATTAATAAACATGATATTAGCAATTAGCAACCCCTATGAAAAAAGTGCTCCCTCTCTGGTCAACATATGAAATAACAAGTGTGTGTAAGAAATTTAAATGCGCCCCCTTTGGCCAAAATTTATTAAAAACATAGAATAAATATGTATATAGTAGAGATGCGCGGTTTGCGGACACGACCGCGGAGTCCGCGGATTATCCGCGGGTCGGGCGGTTGAAATTTAAAAAAAATTAGATTTTATCCGCGGGTCGGGTGGTTGAAATAAAAAAAAAAAAAGATTTTAAATAGATTCAGGCAGATGGCAGTTAAACCAATTCGGAAATATATATACATAGTTAAATGTTGTTACCCACATACAAAAAACGAGCAGCACTCTTTGAAACAGGCAATTATTTATCATCAGGCACCTGCAGCACGCCACAATAGAAGAAGAAAAAAAAAGAAGATGGCAACGCCGGCAACAAACGTGGTACGCGACAAACTAAAAAAGGGAATACTAAAGACCAGGGGAAAAAAACGCCAGAAAAGTTCAGCGTGGACTCGTTTTTATGAGGTTGTAAATCAGGATGATAGTAATGCTGGCTACGTGATTTGCAAGAGCTGCGACGCTGTTTATGTCTACGACAGTCACAAAACCGGGACATCTAACATGGTGCATCACATTTGTGCAAAACCCCGAACCTCCACAAACACCCTGAGCATGAGCAGTTTCGTCTGCCGTGATCCCAGAAGAGTGCCACAGGATGTTAAAACAAGATAGAACGCAGCTGCCTGCAGCAGTTTGAGTGGCGCGAGCGCGCTTGGAGGTGCGCTCAGCGCGGCTCCCAGATGATTGCTGTGACAGCGTGGTACGCATTGAATGTCTCTGCTGCATTGGATCAGTCTCCTTTCTTTAACAGGCAAAAGCTTTATAACCTCACTAATGCCTTGCATCGTCTATATTAGATATATAACAACGGGTGGGTGCTGGCGGGTGCGGTTTTGAAAAAATTTTAGTTCGGGTGGATGGCGGATGGGCGACGACTTTTGTGATGCGGTTGCGGATGAAATAATTGCCTATCCGCGCATCTCTAGTATATAGAGACATACTGTAATAACTTGAAGTAAATCATAAAGATTAAAAACCAATTACAAACAAACAATTTAAAAAAAAGTATTTTTCTCACAATGTGTCGACTTTTTTCGTATAAAATTGGGAACAATTTGTCATATTCTTTCTGTTTCTGTAATATTGCAATATGTTCTCATAAAATGATTACTTTTGTATGTACAATTATGACTATTTAATGCAAAATGGTGACATTTGTCATATAAAATTCTGACTTTTATCACAATATTTTAATTTTTTTTTGTTGTTCTTGTAAAATAGTGAAATTATTTTCGTAAAATTTGCCGAGAAAAAAATTCCGATTATCATTATAATGTTGCCAACATTTTCAAGTTTTCTTATAAAATAATATTAATATTATTATGAGGTAAGAAGTCGTAATTCGGAGATAAAAAAGTCATATTGTGAGATAAAAAGTTGTAATTATGAGATAAGAAAGTCGAAATTGTGAGATACAAAGTCGAAGATACGAGATATAAGATAGGACGGTCGCAATTATGAGATAAATCTCATAAAGATGAGATTTAAAATTTTTTTAAACTGTAAGATAAAAAAAATTAAAAAAATTATGAGATAAGAAAGTCATAATTATGATATAAAAAGTTGCAATAATGAGATACATTCATAAATATGAGATAAAAACTCTTAAATATGAGATAAGAAAATCGAAAGTATGAGATAAAATGTCATAATTATGAGATACAAATGTGGAATTATTAGATAGGAAAGTCTTAATGATGAGGAAAAAGGGAAAATATGAAATAGGATAACAAGTTTAAATTTCTAGATAAAAAGTCGAAATTGCGAGATAGAAAGTCAAAATTATGAGATATAAGGTCATTGTGAGACAAAAAGTCATACCAAAGACTATAAAAATGGCACTCAGCATCAAGTGTTGGAAATGGGGGTTAAATCACCAAAAATGATTCCCGGGCGCAGCCACCGCTGCTGCTCACTGCTCCCCTCACCTCCCAGGGGGGTGATCAAGGGTGATGGGTCAAATGCAGAGAATAATTTCGCCACACCTAGTGTGTGTGTGACAATCATTCATACTTTAAAGGCCTACTGAAATGCGATTTTCTTATTTAAACGGGGATAGCAGGTCCATTCTATGTGTCATACTTGATCATTTCGCGATATTGCCATATTTTTGCTGAAAGGATTTTGACGATAAAGTTCGCAACTTTTGGTCGCTGATAAAAAAGCCTTGCCTGTACCGGAAGTAGCAGACGAGTAGCGTGACGTCACAGGTTGTGGAGCTCCTCACATCTGCACAATGTTTACAATCATGGCCACCACCAGCGAGAGCGATTCGAACCGAGAAAGCGACGATTTCCCCATTAATTTGAGCGAGAATGAAAGATTTGTGGATGAGGAAAGTGAGAGTGAAGGACTAGAGGGCAGTGGGAGCGATTCAGATAGGGAAGATGCTGTGAGAGGCGGGTGGGACCTGATATTCAGCTGGGAATGACTAAAACAGTAAATAAACACAAGACATATATATACTCTATTAGCCACAACACAACCAGGCTTATATTTAATATGCCACAAATTAATCCCGCATAACAAACACCTCCCCCCTCCCGTCCATATAACCCGCCAATACAACTCAAACACCTGCACAACACACTCAATCCCACAGCCCAAAGTACCGTTCACCTCCCCAAAGTTCATACAGCACATATATTTCCCCAAAGTCCCCAAAGTTACGTACGTGACATGCACATAGCGGCACGCACGTACGGGCAAGCGATCAAATGTTTGGAAGTGTACTCACGGTACCACGTCTGCGTATCCAACTCAAAGTCCTCCTGGTAAGAGTCTCTGTTGTCCCAGTTCTCCACAAACCAATGGTAAAGCTTGACTGTCATCTTCCGGGAATGTAAACAATGAAACACCGGCCGTGTTTGTGTTGCTGCAGTCGGTCGCAATACACCGCTTCCCACCTACAGCTTTCTTCTTTGCTGTCTCCATTGTTCATTGAACAAATTGCAAAAGATTCACCAACACAGATGTCTAGAATACTGTGGAATTTTTGCGATGAAAACAGACGACTTAATAGCTGGCCACCATGCTGTCCCAAAATGTCCTCTACAATCCGCGACGTCACGCGCTGACGTCATCATACCGAGACGTTTTCAGCAGGATATTTCGCGCGAAATTTAAAATTGCACTTTACCGACTGCGTGGTCGGTAGTAGTGGGTTTCAGTAGGCCTTTAACTTTAAAACTATTCTGATTCTAAAGAGGGAGGCATTTTTCTCAGGTCCCCAGAAGGTGAGAAGTACACAAATGTGTGTGTACGTGTTGTGATGGTCTCTATGATCCCAGGTGGGCTCACCTGACGTGTCAGCAGGTAAGCAGTGAGGACTTTCATGTGTGTCTTCGGGGTAAGATACGAGGAACCAATCAGACGCCTTTTGAAGTCAATCAAAAGTCATAGGCGCGTGCACCTTGGTGTGGGCGGGGCCTGGTGACTTTGAAGTCACCTACACGGAGATGAAGGTATGCCGCAGTGTGTGTGTGTGTGTGTGTGTGTGTGTGTGTGTGTGTCATATTAGCGCGGCGTGCCGGACAAAGAGCAGACGTGTGTGCCAAGATGAGTTACGATGTTTCACGTTTTATGTCACCCGTGCGCTTTGAAGACGGAGAGCTGTCCGTCGTCGCCGCGGAGACCGAGGAGAGGGAGGCGGAGGGCGGTGGAAAAAGGGGGAGGAGCTCCTACCTTTCTTGACTTTCTTGGAGGGCTGCTTCTTCCTGACGAACTTGGCGGCGTCCTGCAGCGCGTCTGCTTCTTCGCCGTCGCCTGCCAGCTGGCCGATGGACTCCGCTCCGCCTGGTGGACAAAAAGGGGTGGGAGGATTCTCAGCGCGTTTTAGATATTTCCGCGAGTAGACAAAGTGGGACACCATAGAACAGGCATATTCATCCAGGCTGCTTTGGGGGCCACATTTCCATATTCAGAGAACCAGGGTCCTTTTATTCTGGTCTATTCGTTTGGTTCTAAACTACAGGTGTGCGCTCTGGTTTTTAGGGACCTTCTGCAAAAAAGCTAGTCAAAGATCATCTATATCAGTGTTTCTTAAAACCACAAAAATGATCCGTTTCTCAGCTCTCAGTGGTTTTCAGTTGCAGTACACTTTCCCACCACTTGTGGCAGCATCTTAAGCGCAAGAATTATGACTAAAGTGGTGAAGCTGTATTTCCGCCTTAGAAGGTACTAGCTTTGGCCTTCGTTTTGATCGTAAAGATAAACACAAAGATCTCACCCTTTTTCTGATCCATGCACACGTACGTTGATTTAACTTGGAGGGCCGGTATGGTGTCATTCGTAATACGGATTTGGCCCCCGGGGGCCTCCAGTTGAATAGCCCTGCCTTAGAAGTTACTACCTTTGGCCTTCGTTTTGCTCGTAGAGATATACACAAAGATCTCACCCTATTTCTGATCTACGCATGTTGATTGAACTCGGGGGCCGGTATGGTGTCGGTTGAATTTTGCCCCCGGGGGCCCCCAGTTGAATAACTCTGCCTTAGAAGTTACTAGCTTTGGCCTTTGTTTTGCTCGTACAGACAAACAAAGATCTCACCCTATTTCTGATCTACGCACGTTGATTGTACTCAGGGGCCGGTATGGTGTCGGTCCGATTTGGCCCCTGTGGGCCCCCAGTTGAATATCCCTACCTTAAAAGTCACTAGCTTTGGCCTTCGTTTTGCTTGTAGAGATAAACACAAAGCTCTCACCCTGTTTCTGATCGATGCACACGCACGTTCATTTAACTCGGGGGCCGGTATGGTGTCGTGGTAGAGATTTGGCCCTTGGGGCCCCCAGTTGAATATCCCTGCCTTAGAAGTTACTAGCTTTGGCCTTCGTTTTGCTCGTAGAGATAGACACAAAGATCTCACCCTATTTCTGATCTACGCATGTTGATTGTACTCAGGGGCTGGTATGGTGTCAGTCCAATTTGGCCCCGGGGGCCCCCAGTTGAATAACTCTGCCTTAGAAGTTACTACCTTTGGCCTTTGTTTTGCTCGTAGAGATAGACACAAAGATCTCACCCTATTTCTGATCTACGCATGTTGAGTGTACTCAGGGGCCGGTATGGGGTCGGTCCGATTTGGCCCCTGTGGGCCTCCAGTTGAATAGCCCTGCCTTAGAAGTTACTACCTTTGGCCTTCGTTTTGCTCGTAGAGATATACACAAAGATCTCACCCTATTTCTGATCTACGCATGTTGATTGTACTCAGGGGACGGTATGGGGTCGGTCCAATTTGGCCCCTGTGGGCCCCCAGTTGAATATCCCTGCCTTAGAAGTTACTAGCTTTTGCCTTAGTTTTGCTCGTAGAGATGAACACAAAGATCTCACCCTTTTTCTGATCCATGCACGCGTACTTTGATTTAACTTGAAGGGCCGGTATGGTGTCATTCGTAATACGGATTTGGCCCCCGGGGGCCTCCAGTTGAATAGCCCTGCCTTAGAAGTTACTACCTTTGGCCTTAGTTTTGCTCGTAGAGATATACACAAAGATCTCACCCTATTTCTGATCTACGCATGTTGATTGTACTCAGGGGCCGGTATGGGGTCGGTCCGATTTGGCCCCTGTGTGCCCCCAGTTGAATAACCCTGCCATAGAAGTTACTAACTTTGGCCTTAGTTTTGCTCGTAGAGATAGACACAAAGATCTCACCCTGTTTCTGATCTACGCACGTTGATTGAACTCGGGGGCCGGTATGGTGTCGATCGGATTAGGCTCCAGGGGGCCCCCAGTTGAATAGCCCTGCCTTAGAAGTTACTAGCTTTGGCCTTTGTTTTGCTCGTACAGACAAACAAAGATCTCACCCTATTTCTGATCTACGCACGTTGATTGTACTCAGGGGCCGGTATGGTGTCGGTCCGATTTGGCCCCTGTGGGCCCCCAGTTGAATATCCCTGCCTTAGAAGGCACTAGCTTTGGCCTTCGTTTTGCTCGTAGAGATATACACAAAGATCTCACCCTATTTCTGATCTACGCATGTTGATTGTACTCAGGGGCCGATATGGGGTTGGTCCGATTTGGCCCCTGTGGGCCCCCAGTTGAATATCCCTGCCTTAGAAGTTACTAGCTTTGGCCTTTGTTTTGCTCGTAGAGATAGACACAAAGATCTCACCCTGTTTCTGATCTACGCACGTTGATTGAACTCGGGGGCCGGTATAGTGTCGGTCAGATTAGGCTCCAGGGGGCCCCCAGTTGAATAGCCCTGCCTTAGAAGTTACTACCTTTGGCCTTCGTTTTGCTCGTAGAGATAGACACAAAGATCTCACGCTATTTCTGATCTACGCATGTTGATTGTACTCAGGGGCCGGTATGGGGTCGGTCTGATTTGGCCCCTGTGGGCCCCCAGTTGAATAACCCTGCCTTAGAAGTTACTAGCTTTTGCCTTAGTTTTGCTCGTAGAGATAGACACAAAGATCTCACCCTGTTTCTGATCCACGCACATTGATTGAACTCGGGGACCGGTATAGTGTCGGTCGGATTAGGCTCCAGGGGGCCTCCAGTTGAATAGCCCTGCCTTAGAAGTTACTACCTTTGGCCTTCGTTTTGCTCGTAGAGATATACACAAAGATCTCACCCTATTTCTGATCTATGCATGTTGATTGTACTCAGGGGCCGGTATGGGGTCGGTCCGATTTGGCCCCTGTGGGCCCCCAGTTGAATATCCCTGCCTTAGAAGTTACTATCTTTGGCCTTAGTTGTGCTCGTAGAGATAGGCACAAAGATCTCACCCTGTTTCTGATCTACGCACGTTGATTGAACTCAGGGGCCGGTATACTGACGGTCGGATTAGGCTCCAGGGGGCCCCCAGTTGAATAGCCCTGCCTTAGAAGTTACTACCTTTGGCCTTCGTTTTGCTCGTAGAGATATACACAAAGATCTCACCCTATTTCTGATCTATGCATGTTGATTGTACTCAGGGGCCGGTATGGGGTCGGTCCGATTTGGCCCCTGTGGGCCCCCAGTTGAATATCCCTGCCTTAGAAGTTACTATCTTTGGCCTTAGTTGTGCTCGTAGAGATAGGCACAAAGATCTCACCCTGTTTCTGATCTACGCACGTTGATTGAACTCAGGGGCCGGTATAGTGACGGTCGGATTAGGCTCCAGGGGGCCCCCAGTTGAATATCCCTGCCTTAGAAGTTACTACCTTTGGCCTTCGTTTTGCTCGTAGAGATACACACAAAGATCTCACCCTATTTCTGATTCACGCACGTTGATTGTACTCGGGGGCCGGTATGGTGTCGGTCCGATTTGGCCCCTGTGCACCCCCAGTTGAATATCCCTGCCTTAGAAGGTACTAGCTTTGGCTTTTGTTTTGCTCGTAGAGATAGACACAAAGATCTCACCCTATTTCTGATCTGCGCATGTTGATTGAACTTGAGGGCCAGTATGGCGTCGGTTGAATTTGGCCCCCGGGGGCCCCCAGTTGAATAACTCTGCCTTAAAAGTCACTAGCTTTGGCCTTCGTTTTGCTCGTAGAGATATACACAAAGATCTCACCCTATTTCTGATCTACGCATGTTGATTGTACTCAGGGGCCGGTATGGTGTCGGTCCGATTTGGCCCCTGTGGGCCCCCAGTTGAATAACCCTGCCTTAGAAGTTCCTAGCTTTGGCCTTAGTTGTGCTCGTAGAGATAGACACCAAGATCTCACCCTTTTTCTGATCTACGCATGTTGATTGAACTCGGGGGCCGGTATAGTGTCGGTCGGTTTAGGCTTCAGGGGGCCCCCAATTGAATAGCCCTGCCTTAGAAGTTACTAGCTTTGGCCTTAGTTTTGCTCGTAGAGATAGACACAAAGATCTCACCCTGTTTCTGATCCACGCACGTTGATTGAACTCGAGGGCCGGTATGGTGTCGGTCGGACTTGGCCACCGGGGCCCCCAGTTGAATATCCCTGCCTTAGAAGTCACTAGCTTTGGCCTTCGTTTTGCTTGTAGAGACAAACACAAAGATCTCACCCTTTTTCTGATCCATGCACACGTACGTTGATTTAACTTGGAGGGCCGGTATGGTGTCATTCGTAATACGGATTTGGTCCCCGGGGGCCTCCAGTTGAATAGCCCTGCCTTAGAAGATACTACCTTTGGCCATCGTTTTGCTCGTAGAGATAGACACAAAGATCTCACCCTATTTCTGATCTACGCATGTTGATTGTACTCAGGGGCCGGTATGGTGTCGGTACGATTTGGCCCCTGTGGGCCCCCAGTTGAATAACCCTGCCTTAGAAGTTCCTAGCTTTGGCCTTAGTTGTGCTCGTAGAGATAGACACAAAGATCTCACCCTATTTCTGATCTACGCATGTTGATTGTACTCAGGGGCTAGTATGGTGTCAGTCCAATTTGGCCCCGGGGGCCCCCAGTTGAATGACCCTGCCTTTGAAGTTACTAGCTTTGGCCTTAGTTTTGCTCGTAGAGATAGACACAAAGATCTCACCCTGTTTCTGATCTACGCACGTTGATTGAACTCGGGGGCCGGTATAGTGTCGGTCGGATTAGGCTCCAGGGGGCCCCCAGTTGAATAGCCCTGCCTTAGAAGTTACTACCTTTGGCCTTCGTTTTGCTCGTAGAGATATACACAAAGATCTCACCCTATTTCTGATCGATGCACACGCACGTTGATTTAACTCGGGGGCCGGTATGTTGTAATTCGTGGAAGAGATTTGGCCCTTGGGGCCCCCAGTTGAATAGCCCTGCCTTAGAAGTTACTAGCTTTGGCCTTCGTTTTGCTCGTAGAGATAGACACAAAGATCTCACCCTGTTTCTGATCTACGCACGTTGATTGAACTCGGGGGCCGGTATGGTGTCGGTCGAATTTGGCCCCTGTGGGCCCCCAGTTGAATAACTCTGCCTTAGAAGTTACTAGCTTTGGCCTTTGTTTTGCTCGTAGAGATAGACACAAATATCTCACCCTATTTCTGATCTACGCACGTTGATTGAACTCGGGGGCCGGTATGGTGTCGGTTGAATTTGGCCCCCGGGGACCCCCAGTTGAATAACTTTGCCTTAAAAGTCACTAGCTTTGGCCTTTGTTTTGCTTGTAGAGATAAACACATAGCTCTCACCCTGTTTCTGATCTACACACACCTGACTGGCAGCATCCAACCTTCCCCTCCATCTTCTTGACTACAGTGCCTTGCTCAAGGGCGAGCCGACACAGACTGTCTGCAGCTCCACTGGCCACACAATGGACTTTGAAAACAAAATCAACCGCTCGCTTTCCTTTATGATTTGCAAAGATTGGCACAAGAGGAGCACTGAAAACACGAGTGTGTGTGTGTGTGTGTGTGTGTGTGTGTGTGTGTGTGTGTGTGTGTGTGTGTGTGTGTGTGTGTGTTTGTGTGTGTGTGTGTGTGTGTGTGTGTGTGTGTGAAAGAGAGACCAAATCCCTGCTAGAGTCCTGGGATCAGTCAGGGATTTATGGAGCTCCTGAGGTCGATGAATTGGACGCCTTGTCTCTCGTCTGTCCCACCTCTCTGTCTCCTTCTCATCCCCACTTCCCTCATTCCTCCTCCTCTTCCTCCTCCTCCTCTTCTTCTTCCTCCTCCTCTTCCTCCTGCCCCCCCTCGCTCCTCATTTCCTCTCCTCCCTGAGGATCATTCCCACTTTCATGCTGCTTTGCTTGAACATCCACTGCACACATGTTGCCTTTGTGTGTGTGTGTGTGTGTTATCATGTCCACCTTAAGTTGTCTGAGAATGTGTGTGTGTGTGTGTGTGTGTGTGTGTGTCCCCTGCACTGTGTGAGTGAAGATTATCCTAAACCCACTCTAATATTTATCCTAGCCTTTCTAAAGCCACTCTTGTTCTGTTTGGTGAGAGCGCAGCATGTGGCTTCTCTTACACACACACACACACACACACACACACACACACACACACACACACACACACACACACACACACACACACACACACACACAGTTGTTTGAAATGGGATATGTCTCTCTCTTAATTGGGCAGGTGTTTTTTTTAGGCGAGACTTTTTAACTTTTTTTTTTTTCCCTCCTCCTCCGAAGAGCTGTCCTAACATTTGTGTAGGAATGTGTGTGTAGTTTGTGCGTAGTGTAGTGCAGGAGTGTGTTACGTCAACATTAAGGTAAGGAAAAGGGCCGCACTCAAACACACACATTCTTGTATTTGTTACCTTCTTGAGACGTGAGAAAAATGCCTCCCTCTTTAGGACCAGCCTTTCTAGATATATAAAGATGTGTATTAATAATATATTAATAATATATACCATCCATCCATCTATTTTCTACCGCTTATTCCCATTGGGGTCGCGGGGGGCACTGGAGCCTATCTCAGCTACAATCGGGCGGAAGGCGGGGTACACCCTGGACAAGTCGCCACCTCATCGCAGGGCCAACACAGATAGACAGACAACATTCACACTCACACTCAATATATACATACTATGCAAATATTAAAAAAAGGTTGTTGTGAAAAATGAGTTGGAATTTCACAAGAAAAAGGTCACAATTTCACAAGAAAAACGTAGAATTTTGGCAGTATTATAATAAAAGTTGTCATTTTACTCAACGCAAGTCAAAATTTGACAAGAAAAACTGAACATTTGAGCAATATTATGATAAAAGTTGGAATTTTACTCAAGAACAGTCGCAATTTCACAAGAAAAGCTTAAAATGTTGGCAATTTTATGAAAAGAGACGTAATCTTACTCAACAAAAAGCACAATTTTATAAGAACACTTAAAAAGTTGGGCAATATAATAATAATAATTTGGAATTTTATTTCATTTTACTCAAAGAAATGCACTATTTTAAAAAACAAACAACAAAATTGGCAATATTGTGATAAAAGTCAGAATTTTATATGACAAATGTCACCGTTTTGTATTAAAAAGTAATAATTTTACATAAAAAAAGTAATAATTTTACAAGAAAATATTGCAATATTACAGAAACAGAAAGAATATGAGAAATTGTTCACAATTGTATACGAAAAATGTCAACACATTGTGAGAAAAAGACTGCTTTGAGTTCTTTTTTTTTTTTTTGTTGAAGTTTTTGTTTGTAATTGGTTTTTAATCTTCATTATTTACTTCAAGTTATTACAGTATATTTCTATATACATATTTATTTATTTGATCAATTTTGGCCAAAGGGGATGCATTTCAATTTCTTACACTCACTTGTTATTTCATATGTTGACCAGAGGGGGAGCACTTTTAAAAGCGACACAGAGTCAATTTGAAAAATCCCTCCTTTTTGGGACCACCCTCATTTTGATAGATGTCACCACCAGGGGGTGCGAATGAGATCTCTATTTTGTGTTTTTTGTAATGTGCTTAAGGCCGATGACAAAGAAGTCAGGGACCACAGATGGCCCCTGTGCCGCACTTTGGGCAACCCAGCTGTAGAAGCTAACTGTTAATGGCCACTATAGTCTTAGTAGTGTAGTGTAATCCTATGGTCACATATGGCTTGTCTTACGTCAGCACCAGAAGTCTTAAAATCAGCCTTTCACCTGCCGGGGTTTTTCGGGGATGAATAGGGACGTCCTTCTTTAGCTGCCGTCTTGTTTGATCATATATTGCTGCCTTTGCACCTGTCAATGTTTACTTTTGTATGCACATTAAATCAACAAAAAAAGTCCTGACTTTGGAGTAATGTTCACGGACTCTGGTATTTGGCTCTCTATTAGATGCAATGTTATTGGGACCATGATTTATGTCATCACTTGTTCACACCTCCTCATATGGAAGCTACTTTTCCTTCTTGATGTCTCAAGAAGGGTAGAAATACAAGAACACAGACACACACACAAACACACACACACACACGCACACACACACTCTTGTATTTCTGACCTTCTTGAGACGTGAGAAAAAAGCCTCCCCCTTAAGGACCAGCCTTTCTAGATATATAAAGATGTGTATTTACAACATTAATAATATATACATACTATGCAAATATTAAAAAAAGCTTGTTGTGAAAAATTTGTTGGAATTTCACAAGAAAAAGGTACAGTTTCACGAGACAAACGTAGACTTTTGGCAGTATTATAATAAAAGTCGTCATTTTACTCGACGCAAGTCAACATTTTGTGTGCAATATTATGATAAAAGTTGGAATTGTACTCAATAACAGTCGCAATTTTACAAGAAAAGCTTAAAATGTTGGCAATTTTATGAAAAGAGTCGTAATTTTACTCGACAAAAGTCACAATTTTATAAGAACACTTAAAAATGTGGGCAATATTATAATACTAATCAGAATTATACTTCATTTTACAAAAAAAAATTCACTATTTAAAAAAAAAAAAAGAAAGTCAGAACTTTATATGACCAATGTCACCATTTTGCATTAAAAAGTAATAATTTTACTTAAAGTCATAATTTTACGAGAAAATATTGCAATACTACAGAAACAGAAAGAATATGAGAAATTGTTCCCAATTTTATAAGAAAAAAAGTCTGTTTATTAATCTTCATTATTTACTTCAAGTTATCACAGTATGTCTCTATATACATATTTATTTATTTTTTTAAATACATTTTGGCCAAAGGGGGCGCATTTCAGTTTCTTACACACACTTGTTATTTCATATGTTGACCAGCAGGGGAGCACTTTTAAAACCGACACACACTCAATGTAGTCGAACCTCAGATTCAAGAGGAGCAATGTGGATTCCGTCCTGGTCGTGGAACAACTGACCAGCTCTTTACTCTTGCGGGAATCCTGGAGAAGGCCTGGGAGTATGCCTATCCAGTCTACATGTGCTTTGTGGATTTGGAGAAGGCGTATGACCTGGTCCCCCGGGAGATCCTGTGAGAGGTGCTGAGGGAGTACGGAGTGAGGGGAACCCTTCTGAGGGCATCCAATCTCTGTACAACCAAAGCGAGAGTTGTGTCCGGGTGCTTGGATGTAAGTCGGATCCGTTTCTAGTGGGGGTTGGTCTCCGCCAGGGCTGCGCTGTCACCTATCCTGTTTGTGATTTTCATGGACAGGATTTCTAGGCAGAGTCATGGCCATGGCGGAGAGGGTATACGTCTCGGGGGGCTAAAGGTTGCGTGGTCCTGATGGCACCTTCGGTTCGTGACCTTCAGCTCTCACTGGATCGGTTCGCAGCCGAGTGTTCAGCGGCTGGTATGAGGATCAGCATCTCCAAATCTGAGGCTATGGTTCTCAGCAGGAAACCGATGGTTCATACAGTCCAGGTAGAGGACGAGACTCTGTCCCAGGTGGAGGAGTTTAAGTATCTCGGGGTCTTGTTGAGGAGTGAGGGAAAGATAGAGAAGGAAATCAGCCGGAGAATGGGAGCAGCTGGGGCAGTATTGCAGTCTCTCTGACGCACTCTGACGAAACGAGAGCTGAGTCAGAAAGCAAAGCTCTCGGTCTACCGAGCGATCTACATTCCTACTCTCACCTATGGTCATGAAGTGTGGGTCATGACCGAAAGAATTAGATCGCGGATACAAGCGGCCGTAATGAGTTTCCTCAGAAGGGTGGCTGCCATCTCCCTTAGAGATAGGGTGAGAAGTTCAGTCACCCGAGAGAGACTCGGAGTAGAGCCGCTGCTCCTTCTCTTGGAAAGGAGCCAGCTTAGGTGGTTCGGACATCTCGTGCGGATGCCTCACGAGCGTCTCCCTAGGGAGGTCCTCGTTGCACGTCCCACTGGGAGGAGACCCCGCGGCAGGCCAAGGACCAGATGGGGGGATTACATCTCCTCTCTGGCTTAGGAACGCTTCCCCAGGATGAAGTTGCTAATGTTGCTCTGGAGAGGGAAGTCTGGGGGTCTCTGCTAGAGCTGTTGTCCCCGCGACCCGATTCCGGATAAGCGGTTGAAGATGGATGGATGGACACAGTCAATTTGAAAACTACCTCCTTTTTGGGACCACCCTCATTTTGATAGATGTCACCACCAGGGGTGCAAATGAGACATTCTCTATTAGATGCAATGTTATTGGGACCATGATTTATGTCATCACTTGTTCACACCTCCCCACTATGGACTGGACTCTTACTATTATGTTGGATCCATTATGGACTGATTCAGGAGGAACAGTGTGGTTTTCGTCCTGGTCGTGGAACTGTGGACCAGCTTTATACTCTCGGCAGGGTCCTTGAGGGTGCATGGGAGTTTGCCCAACCAGTCTACATGTGACTTGTGGACTTGGAGAAGGCATTCGACCGTGTCCCTCGGGAAGTCCTGTGGGGAGTGCTCAGAGAGTATGGGGTATCGGACTGTCTGATTGTGGCAGTCCGCTCCCTGTATGATCAGTGCCAGAGCTTGGTCCGCATTGCCGTTAGTAAGTCGGACACGTTTCCAGTGAGGGTTGGACTCCGCCAAGGCTGCCCTTTGTCACCGATTCTGTTCATAACTTTTATGGACAGAATTTCTAGGCGCAGTCAAGGCGTTGAGGGGATCCGGTTTGGTGGCTGCAGGATTAGGTCTCTGCTTTTTGCAGATGATGTGGTCCTGATGGCTTCATCTGGCCAGGATCTTCAGCTCTCACTGGATCGGTTCGCAGCTAAGTGTGAAGCGACTGGGATGAGAATCAGCACCTCCAAGTCCGAGTCCATGGTTCTCGCCCGGAAAAGGGTGGAGTGCCATCTCCGGGTTGGGGAGGAGATCTTGCCCCAAGTGGAGGAGTTCAAGTACCTCGGAGTCTTGTTCACGAGTGAGGGAAGAGTGGATCATGAGATCGACAGGCGGATCGGTGCGGCGTCTTCAGTAATGCGGACGCTGTATCGATCCGTTGTGGTGAAGAAGGAGCTGAGCCGGAAGGCAAAGCTCTCAATTTACCGGTCGATCTACGTTCCCATCCTCACCTATGGTCATGAGCTTTGGGTTATGACCGAAAGGACAAGATCACGGGTACAAGCGGCCCAAATGAGTTTCCTCCGCCGGGTGGCGGGGCTCTCCCTTAGAGATAGGGTGAGAAGCTCTGCCATCCGGGAGGAGCTCAAAGTAAAGCCGCTGCTCCTCCACATGGAGAGGAGCCAGATGAGGTGGTTCGGGCATCTGGTCAGGATGCCACCTGAACGCCTCCCTAGGGAGGTGTTTAGGGCACGTCCGACCGGTAGGAGGCCGCGGGGAAGACCCAGGACACGTTGGGAAGACTATGTCTCCCGGCTGGCCTGGGAACGCCTCGGGGTCCCCCGGGAGGAGCTGGACGAAGTGGCTGGGGAGAGGGAAGTCTGGGCTTCCCTGCTTATGCTGCTGCCCCCGCGACCCGACCTCGGATAAGCGGAAGAAGATGGATGGATGGATGGAAATAAACATTGATTGATTGATTGATCATATGGAAGATACTTTTACTTCTTGATGTCTCAAGAAGGGTAGAAACACACGCACACACACACACACACACACACACACACACACACACACACACACACACACACACACACACACACACACACACACACACACACACACGCCCCTTATAATAGCTTCTACTTTGATCACAGAAGTCCATAAATCTTCAGAAAAGGTCATGTTAGCTTGATTCCAAACATGACATCATTGATAAACGAGCACATTTTCTCCGACAAACACTCCATTAAACGTGTTCCTTTTCACGCACCTGCACTCACAAACGCCTAAGTGACATTTCAATTACAGCTTTGAAGAAATAGAAGACATTTTTAAGAACTGTGCTGTTGAAAATAAAAGTTGCGTTGTAGAACATGTTTAAATCGAGGACTGTCTGTGTCAGGAGAACTTTTGGAATGTCATCTTCTTGACCCGGCTTAGAAGTATTTGTCTGGGATAAAGTCGGACGACGCGGTCGCCTGATTGCATTTTTATATCAAACCACAAAAAGAAAAAGATGGTCAGGGTACGTCAACAACAGCTGGAAGAGCGCTTGAAGGAGCATGACACGGCTCGGGCCGCCGAGCGCCACTTTTAGGTCGGCTGGTGGACGGAGCAGCACCGGGCCTCCAGAAATACACCAGTGTGTTTTGGTGCTCGTCAGCACATTCCTACTTTATTCCGGGCTGCGGCCTGCAGATGGGGGTGGGGGGATGGGAACACTGTGCGGTGGCTAGTGGCAATTTGGCTGCGGCCTGCGTGCTATTTCCATCTTTGCTGCATGTACACAACTTGGAACCTCACACACACACACACACACACACAGGAAAAATACACTAAATAGTGATTTTTTTTTAAAGCACACATCAGGAAGTGTGCGTTGGATGAGTTTACCCACTACAGGTGCTGTAGTGCCCTTTTGTTTAGCCTTTCAACCGGAAGTACAAGAGTCATTCCTGGTACCCTAGCACCTCCAAAACCCTCAAATCTAGACTCCAAACATCCCAGAACAAGCTAGTCAGATTACTTCTAGACCTCCACCCCAGATTACACCTCACTCCTACCCACTTCTCCAAAGTGGGCTGGCTCAGGGTGGAGGACAGAGTAAAACAACTTGCACTGAGCCTAGTCCATGGGTCGGCAACCCGCGGCTCCGGTCTTTGATCACTCTGATGCGGCTAAGCTGCATACTTGCCGACCCTCCCGATTTTCCCGGGAGATTTCCGGATTTCGGTGCCTCTCGCAGAAAACTCCCGGGATTAATATTCTCAGATTTTCACCATAACAATAATAATACTAAGGGCGTGCAATGATGGTACAGCATTTCGCGCCCTCTACAATCTGTACAAACAGCGTGCCAGCCCAGCCTTTTATTGTATGCTTCTTCTACTTGCAGACGCAAGTGACAGCAAGGCATACTTGGTCAAAAGCCACACAGGTTACACTGACGGTGGCCATATAAAACAACTTTAAGACTCTTACTAATAATGCGCCACACTTTGAACCAAAACAAAACAAGAATGACAAACACATTTCGGGAGAACATCTGCACCTTAACACAACATAAACACAACAGAACAAATACCCAGAATCCCATGCAGCCCTGACTCTTCCGGGCTACATTATACACCCCCGCTACCACCAAACCCCGCCCCCACCCCTCCGTGCGTCGGTTGAGGTGGGCGGGGTTTGGTAGCGGAGGTGTATAATGTAGCCCGGAAGAGTTAGGGCTGCATGGGATTCTGGGTATTTGTTCTGTTGTGTTTATGTTGTGTTACGGTGCAGATGTTCTCCCGAAATGTGTTTGTCATTCTTGTTTGATTTGAGTTCACAGTGTAGCGCATTATTGTTAAAGTTTGTTATACTTGTGTGGTTGTTGACCAAGTATGCCTTGCTGTCACTAACGTAAGCAAGTAGAAGCCCCATACAACGTGTAATTAAGCCGGTACGCCGGTTGAAGTGGGCGCTAAATGCTGTACCACCACGGCACGTTCGAGAGAATAGTTGCCCTGAAATTCGTAGAATGCCGGTAAAAACGGGAGGTTTAAAAGTATGACGCTGTCAAGCGCCATTCAT
Source organism: Nerophis lumbriciformis (assembly GCF_033978685.3). NCBI lineage: Eukaryota > Metazoa > Chordata > Actinopteri > Syngnathiformes > Syngnathidae > Nerophis > Nerophis lumbriciformis. Next base: position 52,850,288 of record NC_084551.2, read on the forward strand.
ATAAAACTCGCGGGCTGCACTAACATTCAATTTTCATATTAAGGTGTGGGCCGCGTGTCTGAGACCCTTGGTTTATACATAGCACAAAGTAAAAAAAACAACTTTGTATGCAGTGTTATTTCATTTTAAATTTCAAAAGATTGGAGAGCGAGCTTGCGCAGCTAGCGGGTCCATGACGATGACTTCTGTTTTGTTTGATCAGCCGTTTTACTGCCCTGTTACCTGGAAACAATTAAGGTATGTAAATAAACATTCATAAAATATTTCCCTGTAAATAAATTATTTCACAACGTGAACGGGATCTCTAAAGTTTTAGTGGCCACATGCGTGGACAGCACCTTTTAGCTCTTATTTCCAAAATTGTGTACACTACTGAATTGGGGTCTTATGGCCGCTTATGTGGACACTTATACTGCCATCTGGTGGTGTCAGAAGAGTATAACATACAATGGAATTTGGAAAAAAAAAAAAAGTAAAAATAAGAATTAGCATGTCACTAAACAAGAAGTACACATTTGTGTACTTATGGACTAAGTACATCATATCAAAAGATGATTCTTAGTTTTTATTCTAATTAGGGTCCAATAAGCCCAAATAGCAAAGACAAATAAAAAAAATGCATGTAAACAAACAGCTTCGGCCTTAAGAGGTTAAGATGGAAAGTGTAGCTGCCATTATGATGTGCAGTCATGTTTTCAAATGACCGTAAGTCTTCAACTATACAAAGTATTGCAATGGTTGGAATGGGATTACTATGGTAATGTATTTAGTTGCTATGGTAATCTAATTAGTTACTATGATAATTCAAGTCACAGCAGCTCAGACCAGGCACCAAGCAGTGTGGGTGGGGAGCGTTTCCACAGAGTGTTTCCAGAGCCTGAAATGCGGGTGTCAGGGACAGACGCAGAAGATTTTTTTACAACAAAGTTCTAAAGCTTAGTGATGTATCAGATGTATCAGATTGTTGGTGGGTTTTTTTTTACCCTTTGCATTCATATTTTGCTGTGTTTGTCGCAGTTTTGCTTCATTGTAAAATATGTCGATTGAGAGAGGGTGTGACGTTCATATGTTGTCAATATTTAGTGTTTTATCCTTCATAGTTAATATTGTAAATGTGTGTAAATGTGCGATTGTAAAATATGTCGATAGAGAGGGGGGTGACGTTTATACGTTGTCAATATTCAGTGTTTTATCCTTCATAGTTATTATTGTCAATGTGTGTAAATGTGCTATTGTAAAATATGTCGATGGGGGGGGGGGGGGGGGGGGTGACGTTCATATGTTGTCAATATTCAGTGTTTTATCCTTCGTAGTTAATATTGTAAATGTGTGTAAATGTGCGATTGTAAAATATGTTGATGGAGAGGGGGGGTGACGTTCATATGTTGTCAATATTCAGTGTTTTATCCTTCGTAGTTAATATTGCAAATGTGTGTAAATGTGCGATTGTAAAATATGTCGATGGAGAGGGGGGGGGGTGACTTTCATATGTTGTCAATATTCAGTGTTTTATCCTTCGTAGTTAATATTGTAAATGTGTGTAAATGTGCGATTGTAAAATATGTTGATGGAGAGGGGAAGTGACGTTCATATGTTGTCAATATTCAGTGTTTTATCCTTCGTAGTTAATATTGCAAATGTGTGTAAATGTGCGATTGTAAAATATGTCGATGAAGAGAGGGGGGGTGACGTTTATATGTTGTCAATATTCAGTGTTTTATCCTTCATAGTTGATATTGTAAATGTGTGTAAATGTGTGATTGTAAAATATGTCGATGTAGGGGGGGTGTGACGTTCATATGTTGTTAATATTCAGTGTTTTATCCTTCATAGTTAATATTGTAAACGTGTGTAAATGTGTGATTGTAAAATATGTCGATGGAGAGGGGGGTGTGACGTTCATATGTTGTCAATATTCAGTGTTTTATCCTCATAATTAATATTGTAAATGTGTGTAAATGTGTGATTGTAAAATATGTCGTTGTAGGAGGGGGGGTGACGTTCATACGTTGTCAATATTCAGTGTTTTATCCTCATAATGAATATTGTAAATGTGTGTAAATGTGTGTAAATGTGTGTAAATGTGCGATTGTAAAATATGTCGATGAGGGGGGGGGGGGGGGGTGACATTCATTTGTTGTCAATATTCAGTGTTTTATCCTTCATAGTTAATATTGTAAATGTGTGTAAATGTGCGATTGTAAAATATGTCGATGGAGAGGGGGTGTGACGTTCATATGTTGTCAATATTCAGTGTTTTATCCATCCATCCATCCATTTTCTACCGCTTATTCCCTTTGGGGTCGCGGGGGGCGCTGGAGCCTATCTCAGCTACAATCGGGCGGAAGGCGGGGTACACCCTGGACAAGTCGCCACCTCATCGCAGGGCCAACAGTGTGACGTTCATATGTTGTCAATATTCAGTGTTTTATCCTCATAATTAATATTGTAAATGTGTGTAAATGTGTGATTGTAAAATATGTCGTTGTAGGAGGGGGGGGTGACGTTCATACGTTGTCAATATTCAGTGTTTTATCCTCATAATGAATATTGTAAATGTGTGTAAATGTGTGTAAATGTGTGTAAATGTGCGATTGTAAAATATGTCGATGAGGGGGGGGGGGGGGGGGGTGACATTCATTTGTTGTCAATATTCAGTGTTTTATCCTTCATAGTTAATATTGTAAATGTGTGTAAATGTGCGATTGTAAAATATGTCGATGGAGAGGGGGTGTGACGTTCATATGTTGTCAATATTCAGTGTTTTATCCATCCATCCATCCATTTTCTACCGCTTATTCCCTTTGGGGTCGCGGGGGGCGCTGGAGCCTATCTCAGCTACAATCGGGCGGAAGGCGGGGTACACCCTGGACAAGTCGCCACCTCATCGCAGGGCCAACAGTGTGACGTTCATATGTTGTCTATATTCAGTGTTTTATCCTTCATAGTTAATATTGTAAATGTGTGTAAATGTGTGATTGTAAAATATGTCGATGTACGGGGGGTGACGTTCACAAGTTGTCAATATTCAGTGTTTTATCCTTCATAGTTAATATTGTAAACGTGTGTAAATGTCTGATTGTAAAATATGTCAATGGAGAGGGGCAGGGGTGACATTCATTTGTTGTCAATATTCAGTGTTTTATCCTCATAATTAATATTGTAACTGTGTGTAAATGTGTGATTGTAAAATATGTCGATGTAGGGGGGGGGGGGGGGGTGACGTTCACAAGTTGTCAATATTCAGTGTTTTATCCTTCATAGTTAATATTGTAAATGTGTGATTGTAAAATATGTCGATGGAGGGGGGGGTGACATTCATTTGTTGTCAATATTCAGTGTTTTATCCTTCATAGTTAATATTGTAAATGTGTGTAAAGGTGTGATTGTAAAATATGTCGATGGAGGGGGGGGGGGTGACGTTCATATGTTGTCAATATTCAGTGTTTTATCCTCATAATTAATATTGTAAATGTGTGTAAATGTGCGATTGTAAAATATGTCGATTGAGGGGGGGGTGATGTTCATTGGTTGTCAATATTCAGTGTTTTATCCTTCATAGTTAATAATGTAAATGTGTGTAAATGTGTGATTGTAAAATATGTTCGATGGGGGGGTGGGGGGGTGACGTTCATATGTTGTCAACATTCAGTGTTTTATCCTCATAATTAACATTGTAAATGTGTGTAAATGTGCGATTGTAAAATATGTCGATGGAGGGGGGGGGGGTGACATTCATTTGTTGTCAATATTCAGTGTTTTATCCTTCATAGTTAATATTGTAAATGTGTGTAAATGTGCGATTGTAAAATATGTCGATGGAGAGGGGGTGTGACGTTCATATGTTGTCAATATTCAGTGTTTTATCCTTCATAGTTAATATTGTAAATGTGTGTAAATGTGTGATTTTAAAATATGTCAATGTAGGGGGGGTGACGTTCACAAGTTGTCAATATTCAGTGTTTTATCCTTCATAGTTAATATTGTAAACGTGTGTAAATGTCTGATTGTAAAATATGTCAATGGAGAGGGGCAGGGGTGACATTCATTTGTTGTCAATATTCAGTGTTTTATCCTCATAATTAATATTGTAACTGTGTGTAAATGTGTGATTGTAAAATATGTCGATGTAGGGGGGGGGGGGGGTGACGTTCACAAGTTGTCAATATTCAGTGTTTTATCCTTCATAGTTAATATTGTAAATGTGTGATTGTAAAATATGTCGATGGAGGGGGGGGGTGACATTCATTTGTTGTCAATATTCAGTGTTTTATCCTTCATAGTTAATATTGTAAATGTGTGTAAAGGTGTGATTGTAAAATATGTCGATGGAGGGGGGGTGACGTTCATATGTTGTCAATATTCAGTGTTTTATCCTCATAATTAATATTGTAAATGTGTGTAAATGTGCGATTGTAAAATATGTCGATTGAGGGGGGGGGGGGTGACGTTCATTGGTTGTCAATATTCAGTGTTTTATCCTTCATAGTTAATAATGTAAATGTGTGTAAATGTGTGATTGTAAAATATGTTCGATGGGGGGGGGGGGGGGGGGGGTGACGTTCATATGTTGTCAACATTCAGTGTTTTATCCTCATAATTAACATTGTAAATGTGTGTAAATGTTTGTAAATGTGCGATTGTAAAATATGTCGATGGAGGGGGGGGGGACATTCATTTGTTGTCAATATTCAGTGTTTTATCCTTCATAGTTAATATTGTAAATGTGTGATTGTAAAATATGTCGAGGGAGAGGGGGGGGGGGGGTGACGTTCATACGTTGTCAATATTCAGTGTTTTATCCTTCATAGTTAATATTGTAAATGTGTGTAAATATGCGATTGTAAAATATGTCGAGGGAGAGGGGGTGTGACGTTCTTATGTTGTCAATATTCAGTGTTTTATCCTTCATAATTAATATTGTAAATGTGTGATTGTATTATATGTTCGATGGGGGGGGGGGGGGGGGGGGGTGACGTTCATATGTTGTCAACATTCAGTGTTTTATCCTCATAATTAACATTGTAAATGTGTGTAAATGTGCGATTGTAAAATATGTCGATGGAGGGGGGGGGGGGGGTGACATTCATTTGTTGTCAATATTCAGTGTTTTATCCTTCATAGTTAATATTGTAAATGTGTGTAAATGTGCGATTGTAAAATATGTCGATGGAGAGGGGGTGTGACGTTCATATGTTGTCAATATTCAGTGTTTTATCCTTCATAGTTAATATTGTAAATGTGTGTAAATGTGTGATTGTAAAATATGTCGATGTAGGGGGGGGTGGCGTTCACAAGTTGTCAATATTCAGTGTTTTATCCTTCATAGTTAATATTGTAAACGTGTGTAAATGTCTGATTGTAAAATATGTCAATGGAGAGGGGCAGGGGTGACATTCATTTGTTGTCAATATTCAGTGTTTTATCCTCATAATTAATATTGTAACTGTGTGTAAATGTGTGATTGTAAAATATGTCGATGTAGGGGGGGGGGGTGACGTTCACAAGTTGTCAATATTCAGTGTTTTATCCTTCATAGTTAATATTGTAAATGTGTGATTGTAAAATATGTCGATGGAGGGGGGGGGGGGTGACATTCATTTGTTGTCAATATTCAGTGTTTTATCCTTCATAGTTAATATTGTAAATGTGTGTAAAGGTGTGATTGTAAAATATGTCGATGGAGGGGGGGTGACGTTCATATGTTGTCAATATTCAGTGTTTTATCCTCATAATTAATATTGTAAATGTGTGTAAATGTGCGATTGTAAAATATGTCGATTGAGGGGGGGGGGGGGGGGGTGACGTTCATTGGTTGTCAATATTCAGTGTTTTATCCTTCATAGTTAATAATGTAAATGTGTGTAAATGTGTGATTGTAAAATATGTTCGATGGGGGGGTGACGTTCATATGTTGTCAACATTCAGTGTTTTATCCTCATAATTAACATTGTAAATGTGTGTAAATGTTTGTAAATGTGCGATTGTAAAATATGTCGATGGGGGGGGGGGGGGTGACATTCATTTGTTGTCAATATTCAGTGTTTTATCCTTCATAGTTAATATTGTAAATGTGTGATTGTAAAATATGTCGAGGGAGAGGGGGGGGGGGGGGGGTGACGTTCATACGTTGTCAATATTCAGTGTTTTATCCTTCATAGTTAATATTGTAAATGTGTGTAAATATGCGATTGTAAAATATGTCGAGGGAGAGGGGGGGTGACGTTCTTATGTTGTCAATATTCAGTGTTTTATCCTTCATAATTAATATTGTAAATGTGTAATTGTATTATATGTTCGATGGGGGGCGGGGGGGGGGGGGGGGTGACGTTCATATGTTGTCAATATTCAGTGTTTTATCCTCATAATTAACATTGTAAATGTGTGTAAATGTGCGATTGTAAAATATGTCGATGGGGGGGGGAGGGGTGACATTCATTTGTTGTCAATATTCAGTGTTTTATCCTTCATAGTTAATATTGTAAATGTGTGTAAATGTGCGATTGTAAAATATGTCGATGTAGGGGGGGTGACGTTCACAAGTTGTCAATATTCAGTGTTTTATCCTTCATAGTTAATATTGTAAACGTGTGTAAATGTCTGATTGTAAAATATGTCAATGGAGAGGGGCAGGGGTGACATTCATTTGTTGTCAATATTCAGTGTTTTATCCTCATAATTAATATTGTAACTGTGTGTAAATGTCTGATTGTAAAATATGTCGATGTAGGGGGGGGGGGGGTGACGTTCACAAGTTGTCAATATTCAGTGTTTTATCCTTCATAGTTAATATTGTAAATGTGTGATTGTAAAATATGTCGATGGGGGGGGGGGGTGACATTCATTTGTTGTCAATATTCAGTGTTTTATCCTTCATAGTTAATATTGTAAATGTGTGTAAAGATGTGATTGTAAAATATGTCGATGGAGGGGGGGGTGACGTTCATATGTTGTCAATATTCAGTGTTTTATCCTCATAATTAATATTGTAAATGTGTGTAAATGTGCGATTGTAAAATATGTCGATTGAGGGGGGGGGGGTGACGTTCATTGGTTGTCAATATTCAGTGTTTTATCCTTCATAGTTAATAATGTAAATGTGTGATTGTAAAATATGTTCGATGGGGGGGGGGGGGGGGGGGGGGTGACGTTCATATGTTGTCAACATTCAGTGTTTTATCCTCATAATTAACATTGTAAATGTGTGTAAATGTGTGTAAATGTTTGTAAGTGTGCGATTGTAAAATATGTCGATGGAGGGGGGGGGGGTGACATGCATTTGTTGTCAATATTCAGTGTTTTATCCTTCATAGTTAATATTGTAAATGTGTGATTGTAAAATATGTCGAGGGAGAGGGGGGGGGGTGACGTTCATACGTTGTCAATATTCAGTGTTTTATCCTTCATAGTTAATATTGTAAATGTGTGTAAATATGCGATTGTAAAATATGTCGAGGGAGAGGGGGGGTGACGTTCTTATGTTGTCAATATTCAGTGTTTTATCCTTCATAATTAATATTGTAAATGTGTGATTGTAAAATATTTTGATGGAGAGGGGGGGTGACGTTCATATGTTGTCAATATTCAGTGTTTTATCCTCATAATTAACATTGTAAATGTGTGTAAATGTGCGATTGTAAAATATGTCGATAGAGGGGGGGGGGGGGGGGTGACATTCATTTGTTGTCAATATTCAGTGTTTTATCCTTCATAGTTAATATTGTAAATGTGTGTAAATGTGCGATTGTAAAATATGTCGATGTAGGGGGGTGACGTTCATATGTTGTCAATATTCAGTGTTTTATCCTTCATAGTTAATATTGTAAATGTGTGTAAATGTGCGATTGTAAAATATGTCGATGTAGGGGGGGTGACGTTCACAAGTTGTCAATATTCAGTGTTTTATCCTTCATAGTTAATATTGTAAACGTGTGTAAATGTCTGATTGTAAAATATGTCAATGGAGAGGGGCAGGGGTGACATTCATTTGTTGTCAATATTCAGTGTTTTATCCTCATAATTAATATTGTAACTGTGTGTAAATGTGTGATTGTAAAATATGTTCGATGGGGGGGGGGGGTGACGTTCATATGTTGTCAACATTCAGTGTTTTATCCTCATAATTAACATTGTAAATGTGTGTAAATGTGCGATTGTAAAATATGTCGATGGGGGGGGGGAGGGGTGACATTCATTTGTTGTCAATATTCAGTGTTTTATCCTTCATAGTTAATATTGTAAATGTGTGTGAATGTGCGATTGTAAAATATGTCGATGGAGAGGGGGTGTGACGTTCATATGTTGTCAATATTCAGTGTTTTATCCTTCATAGTTAATATTGTAAATGTGTGTAAATGTGTGATTGTAAAATATGTCGATGTAAGGGGGGTGACGTTCACAAGTTGTCAATATTCAGTGTTTTATCCTCATAATTAATATTGTAAATGTGTGTAAAGGTGTGATTGTAAAATATGTCGATGGAGGGGGGGTGACGTTCATATGTTGTCAATATTCAGTGTTTTATCCTCATAATTAATATTGTAAATGTGTGTAAATGTGCGATTGTAAAATATGTCGATTGAGGGGGGGGGGGGGGGGGGTGACGTTCATTGGTTGTCAATATTCAGTGTTTTATCCTTCATAGTTAATAATGTAAATGTGTGTAAATGTGTGATTGTAAAATATGTTCGATGGGGGGGTGACGTTCATATGTTGTCAACATTCAGTGTTTTATCCTCATAATTAACATTGTAAATGTGTGTAAATGTTTGTAAATGTGCGATTGTAAAATATGTCGATGGGGGGGGGGGGGGGGGGTGACATTCATTTGTTGTCAATATTCAGTGTTTTATCCTTCATAGTTAATATTGTAAATGTGTGATTGTAAAATATGTCGAGGGAGAGGGGGGGGGGGGGGGGGTGACGTTCATACGTTGTCAATATTCAGTGTTTTATCCTTCATAGTTAATATTGTAAATGTGTGTAAATATGCGATTGTAAAATATGTCGAGGGAGAGGGGGGGTGACGTTCTTATGTTGTCAATATTCAGTGTTTTATCCTTCATAATTAATATTGTAAATGTGTAATTGTATTATATGTTCGATGGGGGGCGGGGGGGGGGGTGACGTTCATATGTTGTCAATATTCAGTGTTTTATCCTCATAATTAACATTGTAAATGTGTGTAAATGTGCGATTGTAAAATATGTCGATGGGGGGGGGGAGGGGTGACATTCATTTGTTGTCAATATTCAGTGTTTTATCCTTCATAGTTAATATTGTAAATGTGTGTAAATGTGCGATTGTAAAATATGTCGATGTAGGGGGGGTGACGTTCACAAGTTGTCAATATTCAGTGTTTTATCCTTCATAGTTAATATTGTAAACGTGTGTAAATGTCTGATTGTAAAATATGTCAATGGAGAGGGGCAGGGGTGACATTCATTTGTTGTCAATATTCAGTGTTTTATCCTCATAATTAATATTGTAACTGTGTGTAAATGTCTGATTGTAAAATATGTCGATGTAGGGGGGGGGGTGACGTTCACAAGTTGTCAATATTCAGTGTTTTATCCTTCATAGTTAATATTGTAAATGTGTGATTGTAAAATATGTCGATGGGGGGGGGGGGGGGGGTGACATTCATTTGTTGTCAATATTCAGTGTTTTATCCTTCATAGTTAATATTGTAAATGTGTGTAAAGATGCGATTGTAAAATATGTCGATGGAGGGGGGGGTGACGTTCATATGTTGTCAATATTCAGTGTTTTATCCTCATAATTAATATTGTAAATGTGTGTAAATGTGCGATTGTAAAATATGTCGATTGAGGGGGGGGGTGACGTTCATTGGTTGTCAATATTCAGTGTTTTATCCTTCATAGTTAATAATGTAAATGTGTGATTGTAAAATATGTTCGATGGGGGGGTGACGTTCATATGTTGTCAACATTCAGTGTTTTATCCTCATAATTAACATTGTAAATGTGTGTAAATGTGTGTAAATGTTTGTAAATGTGCGATTGTAAAATATGTCGATGGAGGGGGGGGGGTGACATGCATTTGTTGTCAATATTCAGTGTTTTATCCTTCATAGTTAATATTGTAAATGTGTGATTGTAAAATATGTCGAGGGAGAGGGGGGGGGGTGACGTTCATACGTTGTCAATATTCAGTGTTTTATCCTTCATAGTTAATATTGTAAATGTGTGTAAATATGCGATTGTAAAATATGTCGAGGGAGAGGGGGGGTGACGTTCTTATGTTGTCAATATTCAGTGTTTTATCCTTCATAATTAATATTGTAAATGTGTGATTGTAAAATATTTTGATGGAGAGGGGGGGTGACGTTCATATGTTGTCAATATTCAGTGTTTTATCCTCATAATTAACATTGTAAATGTGTGTAAATGTGCGATTGTAAAATATGTCGATAGAGGGGGGGGGGGGGGGGTGACATTCATTTGTTGTCAATATTCAGTGTTTTATCCTTCATAGTTAATATTGTAAATGTGTGTAAATGTGTGATTGTAAAATATGTCGATGGAGAGGGGGTGTGACGTTCATATGTTGTCAATATTCAGTGTTTTATCCTTCATAGTTAATATTGTAAATGTGTGTAAATGTGCGATTGTAAAATATGTCGATGTAGGGGGGGTGACGTTCACAAGTTGTCAATATTCAGTGTTTTATCCTTCATAGTTAATATTGTAAACGTGTGTAAATGTCTGATTGTAAAATATGTCAATGGAGAGGGGCAGGGGTGACATTCATTTGTTGTCAATATTCAGTGTTTTATCCTCATAATTAATATTGTAACTGTGTGTAAATGTGTGATTGTAAAATATGTTCGATGGGGGGGGGGGGGTGACGTTCATATGTTGTCAACATTCAGTGTTTTATCCTCATAATTAACATTGTAAATGTGTGTAAATGTGCGATTGTAAAATATGTCGATGGGGGGGGGGGGGGGAAGGGGTGACATTCATTTGTTGTCAATATTCAGTGTTTTATCCTTCATAGTTAATATTGTAAATGTGTGTGAATGTGCGATTGTAAAATATGTCGATGGAGAGGGGGTGTGACGTTCATATGTTGTCAATATTCAGTGTTTTATCCTTCATAGTTAATATTGTAAATGTGTGTAAATGTGTGATTGTAAAATATGTCGATGTAAGGGGGGTGACGTTCACAAGTTGTCAATATTCAGTGTTTTATCCTTCATAGTTAATATTGTAAACGTGTGTAAATGTCTGATTGTAAAATATGTCAATGGAGAGGGGCAGGGGTGACATTCATTTGTTGTCAATATTCAGTGTTTTATCCTCATAATTAATATTGTAACTGTGTGTAAATGTGTGATTGTAAAATATGTCGATGTAGGGGGAGGGGGACGTTCACAAGTTGTCAATATTCAGTGTTTTATCCTTCATAGTTAATATTGTAAATGTGTGATTGTAAAATATGTCGATGGAAGGGGGGGTGACATTCATTTGTTGTCAATATTCAGTGTTTTATCCTTCATAGTTAATATTGTAAATGTGTGTAAAGGTATGATTGTAAAATATGTCGATGGAGGGGGGGGCGGGGGGGATGGTGACGTTCATATGTTGTCAATATTCAGTGTTTTATCCTCATAATTAATATTGTAAATGTGTGTAAATGTGCGATTGTAAAATATGTCGATTGAGGGGGGGGGTGACGTTCATTGGTTGTCAATATTCAGTGTTTTATCCTTCATAGTTAATAATGTAAATGTGTGTAAATGTGTGATTGTAAAATATGTTCGATGGGGGGGGGGGGGGGGGGGGACGTTCATATGTTGTCAACATTCAGTGTTTTATCCTCATAATTAACATTGTAAATGTGTGTAAATGTGTGTAAATGTTTGTAAATGTGCGATTGTAAAATATGTCGATGGAGGGGGGGGGGGGGTGACATTCATTTGTTGTCAATATTCAGTGTTTTATCCTTCATAGTTAATATTGTAAATGTGTGATTGTAAAATATGTCGAGGGAGAGGGGGGGGCAGGGGGGTGACGTTCATACGTTGTCAATATTCAGTGTTTTATCCTTCATAGTTAATATTGTAAATGTGTGTAAATATGCGATTGTAAAATATGTCGAGGGAGAGGGGGGGTGACGTTCATATGTTGTCAATATTCAGTGTTTTATCCTTCATAATTAATATTGTAAATGTGTGATTGTAAAATATTTTGATGGAGAGGGGGGGTGACGTTCATATGTTGTCAATATTCAGTGTTTTATCCTTCATAAGTAATATTGTAAATGTGCGATTGTAAAATATGTCGATGTAGGGGGCGGGGGTGACGTTCATACGTTGTCAATATTCAGTGTTTTATCCTCCATAGTTAATATTGTAACTGTGTGTAAATGTCTGATTGTAAAATATGTCGATGGAGAGGGGGGGTGACATTCATTTGTTGTCAATATTCCGTTTTTTATCCTTCATAGTTAATATTGTAAATGTGTGTAAATGTCTGATTGTAAAATATGTCGATGGAGGGAGGGAGGGGGGGGGGGTGACGTTTATATGTTGTCAGTATTCAGTGTTTTATCCTCATAATTAATATTGTAAACGTGTGATTGTAAAATATGTCGATGGAGAGGGGGGGTGACGTTCATATGTTGTCAATATTCAGTGTTTTATCCTTCATAATTAATATTGTAAATGTGTGATTGTGACGTTCATCCATCCATCCATCCATTTTCTACCGCTTATTCCCTTTGGGGTCGCGGGGGTCGCTGGAGCCTATCTCAGCTACAATCGGGCGGAAGGCGGTGTACACCCTGGACAAGTCGCCACCTCATCGCAGGGCCAACACAGATAGACAGACAACATTCACACTCACATCCACACACTAGGGCCAATTTAGTGTTGCCAATCAACTTATCCCCAGGTGCATGTCTTTGGAAGTGGGAGGAAGCCGGAGTACCCGGAGGGAACCCACGCAGTCACGGGGAGGACATGCAAACTCCACACAGAAAGATCCCGAGCCCGGGATTGAACCCAAGACTACTCAGGACCTTCGTATTGTGAGGCAGATGCACTAACCCCTCTGCCACCGTGAAGCCCTGTGACGTTCATATGTTGTCAATATTCAGTGTTTTATCCTTCATAGTTAATATTGTAAATGTGTGTAAATGTGTGATTGTAAAATATGTCGATGGAGAGGGGGGGGGGGTGACATTTATATGTTGTCAATATTCAGTGTTTTATCCTTAATAGTTAATATTGTAACTGTGAGTAAATGTGTGTAAATGTGCGATTGTAAAATATTTTGATGTAGAGGGGGGGGTGACGTTCATATGTTGTCAATATTCAGTGTTTTATCCTTCATAATTAATATTGTAAATGTGTGATTGTAAAATATGTCGATGGAGAGGGGGGGTGACGTTCATATGTTGTCAATATTCAGTGTTTTATCCTTCATAATTAATATTGTAAAAGTGTGTAAATGTGTGTAAATGTGGGATTGTAAAATATGTCGATGGAGAGGGGGGGTGACGTTTATATGTTGTCAATATTCAGTGTTTTATCCTTCATAGTTAATATTGTAAATGTGTGTAAATGTGCGATTGTAAAATATGTCGATGGAGAGGGGGTGTGACATTCATATGTTGTCAATATTCAGTGTTTTATCCTTCATAGTTAATATTGTAAATGTGTGTAAATGTGTGAATGTAAAATATGTCCATGGAGAGGGGGGTGACGTTCATATGTTGTCAATATTCAGTGTTTTATCCTTTATAGTTATTAATATTGTAAATCCCACATTCTTTATTTTCATGTACATTCTGGGTGTCTCATTCAGTAAAAAAAAAAAAAAAAAAAAGTACAATTCCATTCCGTTCTTTAAGGCGGTCTGTCATAACGTTTTTAGCATTCAATTAGACATTATTGTGAGGTTTTGTATTAGTGTTCCCAAAAATAGATATACCGGCCCCCAGACACATTGTTTTCTCTAAATTTGGCCCCTCCGAGGCAAAATAATTGCCCAGGCCTGATTTAGTGGGTGTGCGCTCCATTGCCCAGAAAATACGGCACTTGTTGCATGTTTACATATTCCAAAGAACACACCGTTAACAAACACAACAATATTTCATATTTCCCGGAACAGCAGGAACTTAGTTGATCATTGATTGGCTCCTAAATAGATGAGTTTGTCGTATATTTAGAATTGTGGAGGACGACTCTTCAATTTTGGAGTGCCGCAGAGATAGAACAAAGACAGCTGGAGCGCACTTACGCTACATATATATATATATATATATATATACACACACACACACACACACACACACACAGTACATATAGTGCACACACACACACACACACACACACACACACACACACACACACACACACACACACACACACACACACACACACACACACACACACACACACACACACACACACACACACACACACATCTTCTCCCCTCTCTTTAAGTCCAAAATAGACGCAGGCCTCAAACCACAGCTACCAGCACAGCACTGTGAAAATAACTGCAACACACACACACACACACACACACACACACACACACACACACACACACACACACACACACACACACACACACACACACACACACACACACACACACACAGTGTAAAGTCGATGTGTTTGTGTGTTGCTTTAAAATGATCGTATGACGTAGTGTTGTCCCGATACCAATATTTTCGTACCGGTACCAAAATGTATTTCAGTACTTCTCTAAATAAAGGGGACAACAAAAAATGGCATTATTGGCTTCATTTTAACCAAAAATCTTATTGCAAGTTTGTCCTTAAATAAAATAGTGAACATACAAGACAACTTGTCTTTTAGTAGTAAGTAAACAAACAAAGGCTCCTAATTAGTCTGCTGACATATGCAGTAACATATTGTGTTACTCAAAGGGGAACATACCGGTAGGGCATACTTGCCAACCCTCCCGATTTTCCCGGGAGACTCCCGAATTTCAGTGCCCCTCCCGAAAATCTCCCGGGGCAACCATTCTCCCGAATGTCTCCCGATTTTGACCCGAACATCAATATTAAGGGCGTGCCGTGATGGCACTGCCTTTAGCGTCCGTCTCACCATACAAACAGCGTGCCGGCCCAGAAACATGTTGTATGCGGCTTCTGCATACACACGAAAGTGACTGCAAGGCATACTTGGTCATTAGCCATACAGGTCACACTGAGGGTGGCCGTATAAACAACTTTAACACTGTTACAAATATGCGGCACACTGTGAACCCACACCAAACAAGACTGACAAACACATTTCGGGAGAACATCCGCACCGTAACAACATAAACACAACAGAACAAATACCCAGAATCCCTTGCATCCCTGACTCTTCCGGGCTACAATATACATCCCCGCTACCACCAAACCCCGCCACCCCAACCCCACCCAGTCTCCCGAATTCGAAGGTCTCAAGGTTGGCAAGTATGCGGTAGCGGAACTCTTCATGGCGTTGTAGGAGCACTCAACCCAGGGAATAAACTTGCTCCAAGAGGCTGGCTGGCGGTTAGCAACGCAGCGCAGCATGGTCTCCAAACTCTGGTTGGCCCTCTCCGCCTGCCCGTTGCTTTGAGTGTGGTATCTGGAGGTAAGGCTGACCGAGGCCCCAATCCCCTTGCAGAAGGCTCGCCATACCCGGGATGTGAACTGGGGGCCACGGTGAGATACGATATCCATAGGAATTCCGTGTTGTTTTATGACGTACAGGGTGAGGAGGTCAGCCGTCTCTGATGCGGAAGGGAGTTTGCGAAGAGGAATGAAGTGTGCGGCTTTGGAAAAGCGGTCGACAATGGTCAAAACTGTGGTGTTACCTCTCGATACCGGGAATCCTGTTACAAAGTCCAAAACGATGTAAGACCAAGGACGGGCAGGAATAGGCAGGGGGCACAGGAGACCAGCAGGAGGTCTGTGAGATGGTTTTCTGCGGGAACAAGTGGTACAAGCGGTGATGAACTCACGTGTGTGCTGCCATAGATGGCCACCAAAAACATCGTTGAATGAAGGATAGAGTGCGTTGAAATCCCGGATGACCGGAGAATATACTGGAGTGGCCCCAATCCAGGACCCTGGAACTAAGCTCGCGGTGGACAAAAAGCTTGCAAGGATGTCCACCACCTGGTCCTGGATTGGAGCGAGGTGCGGTTTTCACTAGATCCTCAATCTTCCAAGATACCATTCCCGCAATGCGAGCATGAGGAAGGATGGGTTCGGCTACCGACGGGCAGTTGTGTTCCTCCATGAATTGCCTTGATAGTACGTCGGCCTTCGTATTCTTCGACCCTGGTCTGTATGAGAGGACAAAGTTGAAACGACTAAAAAACTGCAACCATCTAGACTGGCGGTTGTTCAGTCTCCTGGCTGAGCGGATGGGGAGAAGGTTGCTGTGGTCAGTCAGGATCTGGAACTGCTGCTTGGCTCCCTCCAGCCAGTGCCTCCATTCCGCCAAGGCCTTGTGGACTGCCAGAAGCTCCCTATTTCCAGCATTGTAGTTCTGTTCCGCTGGAGAGAGTCGCCTGGAAAAGTATGCACATGGATTAACCAAATTGTCAGTCCTGGAGCGTTGTGACAGTACTGCACCGATCCCTGAGTTCGATGCATCCACTTCCACCAAGAAGGCACAGTCCAAGTCCGGGTGGATGAGGACTGGGGCGGAGATGAAGCTTCCTTTAAGTCCCTCGAAAGCTTTATTGGCCTCTTGAGTCCACAGAAAATGAGTATTGGTAGAAGTGAGTGAATGTAGTGGTGCTGCTACCTTGCTGAAGTCACCGATAAATCGACGGTAGAAGCCAGCGAATCCTAGGAACCTCCTTAGTTCTGTCTTGGTGGAGGGCTGTGGCCAAGCCAATACTGCCTGGATCTTCTTAGGGTCAGCTCTGATGTGGCCTCTCTCGTCCAAAAATCCCCAAAATCCCACTGACAGTGCGTGAAACTCACATTTCTCAGCTTTGATGAACAAGCGATTCTCAAAAAGGCGCTGCAGGACGAGACGGACGTGCTGTTGATGCTCCTGCAAGCTACGAGAAAAGATCAGAAAATCATCCAAATAAACCACAACGAACTGATCATCATGTCCATGAGAATGTCATTAACGAAAGTCTGGAAGACAGCTGGTGCATTAGTGAGGCCGAAGGGCATGACTCTGTATTCAAAATGCCCTACGTGGGTGTTGAAGGCCGTCTTCCACTCGTCGCTCTCCTTGATCCCACCAGGTGAAAGGCGTTCCGCAAATCCAGTTTGTTGAAGATTGTGGCAAATGTTGGTGCAAGAGGCTCGAAGGAAGAATTAAGCAGGGGAGAGGGTACTTGTTCTTGACAGTAATGTTATTCAACAGTCGGTAGCCAATACAAGGTCTTAATGATCCGTCCTTTTTGACCACAAAAAAGATTCCAGCTGGCAACGGAGACTTAGAAGGTCTGATGATTTCTGAAGCTAGGCACTCAGTAGTATAGTCCTTCATGGCTTCCTTTTCAGGTAGTGACAGGTTGTACAAGCGGCTGGATGGCAGGGGAGTGTTGGGGAGCAGTTCGAGGGTCTGTGAGGAGGAAGGGATAGTGCGCGTTCCTTGCTAAGAACAGCGGTGAAATTGTGGTAGCAGGCCGGTATCTGGGCTAGATCAGTGTGCTGAATACTGGGTCTGGGTTTGCTGATCGGAGGGGAAGCAGACCTGAGACAGTTAGCGTGACATAGGGTGCTCCAGGCAATGATCTTGCTAGTGGTCCAGGAGATGTGTGGGTCGTGTTGCCGCAACCATGATCGCCCGAGGACTAAAGAAGCGACAGGAGCTTCCAGCACCCAGAAACAAATGGTCTCGACATGGTTCCCTGAAAGGGTCAGGAATAGGGGCTCCGTGCGGTGTTTAATGGGCCCTAAAGGGCGACCATCCAGGGCTTGAGCGGGAAGTAACCTGTCCAAGGGCACAAGAGGAATACCAGCTTGCTGGGCGAACTCGTAGTCGATGAGACTCTCGTCAGTTCCGGAGTCCAAATAAGCTCCCACTCAAACGGTTCTGGTGTTCCAAGCCAGAGTAGCAGGAAACAGGATACCAGGGATCCTTCCTTCCTGGGGAGATGACGTGTGGCTCACCAGGATCCCCTTTGCTGGTGAGCCTGGTCCTTTTGGCTTTGACGGGCAGTTGCGGATGATGTGCCCAGCCAAGCCACAGTAGAGGCAGAGGCGCTGCCTATACCTCCTTTCTCTTTCCTCAGTCGCCAAGAGCGTTCTCCCCAACTGCATGGGCTCAAGGGTCGTCATCAGTGCAGGTGGAAGTATAGGTTGTTCGACTGAGGTCTGGTAGGCAGGTCGGAGTTGCACTGCGGGGATGAAGCTGGCGGCCAGATACTCTCTCTCTGCTGCTCCTTCCGCAAGTCTCTGGTCATACAGGAGTGTGACATCGATGAGGGCAATGTGGGTCTGTCCCTCAGCAGACCATCCTTAATCTGCTATGTCAGTCTACGTTGGAACGCGCTCTGGAGAGCTCTGTCATCCCATTCACTGTCTGCCGCAAGTGTGCGGAACTCGAGGGTGTAGGCAGCAACATAGTGGGAGCCCTGCTGGATGGTGTGCAAACGCCCTGCCAAGTCCCCCTCATCCATGGGGTGGTCGAACACCGCCCGAAACTCGGCCCGGAAGGCAGCGTAGTCAGTGCCCAGGCCCACGGTCTTGTCCATGGCCGCTGAGGCCCACTTGAGTGCCTGCCCAGTAAGAAGCGAAAAAATGAAGGCAATCCTTGCCCCGTCGGAAGAGTAGCGCGAGGGTTGGTGCTTCAATATGAGATCGCACTGGACCATAAAACCTTGACGCAGCTTGAAGTCGCCCTCGAAGGGCTTTGGGCTAGCAATCTTGGGTTCTCGGGTCGGAGTGGTTTTTCTAGGTCCCGTAGCTGGAGTGGCACTAGGGCTCGCCGCGGGTTCTGAAGCCTGACTCGGGCTAAAGTTGTCCAGCCTTGCATTCAATTTGGTCAATTTGAATTCTGGGAATTCTTGGAATGAACTCGGAAAGTAGTAGGTGGATTGTCCAAGGTGAGTGGAGTGTGTGGATGCTGGAACGGTTCAAATCGGATAATTTATGTGGGATATGCAGTACATTGTATATTTCCCATTCATTGTCAACGGGGAGGAAAGTCCAAGAAATTCCGGGAAAACCGATAATTTTGGTCAAGGGAAAAAACATGTTTGTTCGATATATCGGAAGAGTAGTGTGCGGGGGAGGTTGAAAGGTTACAGTTTAAGAATTGCGCAACATTTTAAAAATGTAGGGCAATGTGGAACTATGAATATGTTCTTTCATTTGAATGGGAATTTTCTGGAAATTTGGTGTGTGTGTGTCTGTGTGTGTGTGTGTGTGTGTGTGTGTGTGTGTGTGTGTGTGTGTGTGTGTGTGTGTGTGTGTGTAGTGAAACGGGTGCCATCAATGCTGTTGGAAACATAAACAAGTGTGTATGTTTACGGCTGGGTGAAAAAGCAACATCTGAGACTGCAAATAAATCACTGTTTACAATGACCGTGTGTGTGTGTGTGTGTGTGTGTGTGTGTGTGTGTTCTTGTATTCCTACCCTTCTTGAGACATCAACAAGGAAACGTAGCTTCCATATGAGGAGGTGTGAACAAGTGATGACATAAATCATGGTCCCAATAACATTGCATCTAATAGAGAATGTCTCATTTGCACCCCTGGTGGTGACATCTATCAACATGAGGGTGGTCCCAAAAAGGAGGGATTTTTCAAATGTAAAAACTGCTCACCCTTTGGTCAACATATGAAAAAACAAGTGTGTGTAAGAAATTGAAATGCGCCCTCTTTGGCCAAAATTAATTTAAAAAATATATGTATATGTATATAGAGACATACTGTAATAACTTGAAGTAAATAATGAAGATTAAAAACCAATTACAAAAAAAAATATATATATATAAATACAAACAAATGAACTAAAAGCAGTCTTTCTCACAATGTGTCGACTTTTTTCTTATAAAATTGGGAACCACTTCCTATATTCTTTCTGTTTCTGTAATATTGCAATATTTTCTCGTAAAATTATTACTTTTTTAATGTAAAATTATTACATTTTAATGCAAAACAGTGACATTTGTCATATAAAATTCTGACTTTTATCACAATATTGCCAGATATTTTGTTGTTCTTGTAAAACATATGAAATAACAAGTGTGTGTAAACATTTGAAGTGCTCCCTCTCTGGCAAACATATGTAATAACAAGTGTGTGTAAGAAATGTAAATGCGCCCCCTTTGGCCAAAATGAATTAAAAAAATATATATAAATATGTATATAGAGACATACTGTAATAACTTGAAGTTAATAATGAAGATTGAAAACCAATTACAAACAAAATAAATTAACTAAAAGCAGTCTTTTTCTCACAATGTGTCGACTTCTTTCTTATAAAATTGGGAACAATTTCTCATATTCTTTCTGTTTCTGTAATATTGCAACATTTTCTCGTAAAATTATGACTTTTTTATGTAAAATGATTACTTTTTATTGCAAAATGGTGACATTTGTCATATAAAATTCTTACTTTTATCACAATACTGCCCATTTTTTTGTTGTTCTTGTAAAAGACAATTTTTTTGAGTAAAATTATGACTTTTGTCATCATTTTGCCAAGTA
This sequence comes from Nerophis lumbriciformis, assembly GCF_033978685.3. NCBI lineage: Eukaryota > Metazoa > Chordata > Actinopteri > Syngnathiformes > Syngnathidae > Nerophis > Nerophis lumbriciformis. Next base: position 52,870,955 of record NC_084551.2, read on the forward strand.
AAATTCCAATTATTATTATAATATTGCCAACATTTGAAAGTTTTCTTATAAAATTGTGACTTTTGCCGAGTAAAATTGCAAAAATGTTCAGCTTTTCTTGTAAAATTGTGACTGTTATTGAGTAAAATTCCAACTTTTATCATAATATTGCACAAATGTTCAGTTTTTCTTGTCACATTTTGACTTGCATTGAGTAAAATTAGGATTTTTATTATAATACTGCCAAAATTCTAAATTTTCTTGTGAAATTGTGACCTTTTTCTTGTGAAATTCCAACTCATTTTTCACAACAAGCTTTTTTTATATTTGCATAGTATGTATATATTATTAATGTTGTAAATACACATCTTTATATATCTAGAAAGGCTGGTCCTAAAGAGGGAGGCTTTTTTCTCACGTCTCAAGAAGGTAACAAATACAAGTGTGTGTGTGTGTGTGTGTGTGTGTGTGTGTGTGTGTGTGTGTGTGTGTGTGTGTGTGTGTGTGTGTGTGTGTGTGTGTGTGTGTGTGTGTGTGTGCGCGTGTGTGTGTGTGTTCTTGTATTTCTACCCTTCTTGAGACATCAACAAGGAAAAGTTACATTTTCTTGTAAAACTGCACAAATGTTCAGTTCAGGAGGTATTTTTCAAATTGACTGTGTGTCGGTTTTAAAAGTGCTCCCCCTCTGGTCAACATATGAAATAACAAGTGTGTGTAAGAAATTGAAATGTGCCTCTTTTGACCAAAATTAATTAAAAAAATAAAATAAACATTTATATAGAGACATACTGTAATAACTTGAAGTAAATAATGAAGATTAAAAAACAATTACAAACAAAAACATATATAAATACAAACTAATGAACTAAAAGCAGTCTTTTTCTCACTATGTGACGACTTTTTTCTTATAAAATTTGGAACAATTTCTTAAATTCTTTCTGTTTCTGTAATATTGCAATATTTTCTCATATAATTATTACTTTTTTATGTAAAAGTATTACTTTTTAATGCAAAACGGTGACATTTGTCATATAAAATTCTGACTTTTATCATAATATTGCCATTTTTTCGTTGTTTTTGCAAAATAGTATCATTTTTTGAGTAAAATAATGAGTTTTGTCATAATTTTGCCAAGTAAAATTCTGATTATTATTATAATATTGCCAAAATGTTAAAGTTTTCTTATACAATTGTGACTTTTGTCGAGTAAAATTTCGACTCTTTTCATAAAATTGCCAAAATGTTCAGCTTTTCTTGTAAAATTGCGACAGCTATTGAGTAAAATTCCAACTTTTATCATAATATTGCACAAATGTTCAGTTTTTCTTGTCACATTTTGACTTGCGTTGAGTAAAATGACGACTTTTATTATAATACTGCCAAAATTCTAAATTTTTCTTGTGAAATTGTGACCTTTTTCTTGTGAAATTCCAACTCATTTTTCACAACAAGCTCTTTCATATGTGCATAGTGTGTATATATTATTAATGTTGTAAATACACATCTTTATGAATCTAGAAAGGCTGGTCCTAAAGAGGGAGGCTTTTTTCTCACGTCTCAAAAAGGTAACAAATACAAGAGTGTGTGCGTGTGTGTGTGTGTGTGTGTGTGTGTGTGTGTGTGTGTGTGTGTGTGTGTGTCTGTGTGTGTGTGTGTGTGTTTGTTCTTGTATTTCTACCCTTCTTGAGACATCAACAAGGAAAAGTTAAATTTTCTTGTAAAACTACACAAATGTTCAGTTCAGGAGGGATTTTTCAAATTGACTGTGTCAGTTTTAAAAGTGCTCCCCCTCTGGTCAACATATGAAATAACAAGTGTGTGTAAGAAATTGAAATGTGCCCCCTTTGACCAAAATTAATTAAAAAAATAAAATAACAATTTATATAGAGACATACTGTAATAATGACGATTAAAAAACAATTACAAACAAAAACATATATAAATAAAAACAAATGAACTAAAAGCAGTCTTTTTCTCACAATGTGACGACTTTTTTCTTATAAAATTGGGAACAATTTCTTAAATTCTTTCTGTTTCTGTAATATTGCAATATTTTCTCGTATAATTATTACTTTTTTATGTAAAATTATTACTTTTTAATGCAAAACGGTGACATTTGTCATATAAAATTCTGACTTTTATCACAATATTGCCATTTTTTCGTTGTTTTTGCAAAATAGTGACATTTTTTGAGTAAAATAATGAGTTTTGTCATAATTTTGACAAGTAAAATTCTGATTATTATTATTATAATATTGCCAAAATGTTAAAGTTTTCTTATAAAATTGTGACTTTTGTCGAGTAAAATTTCGACTCTTTTCATAAAATTGCCAAAATGTTCAGCTTTTCTTGTAAAATTGCGACTGTTATTGAGTAAAATTCCAACTTTTATCATAATATTGCACAAATGTTCAGTTTTTCTTGTCACATTTTGACTTGTGTTGAGTAAAATGACGACTTTTATTATAATACTGGCAAAATTCTACGTTTTTTTGTGTGAAATTGTGACCTTTTTCTTGTGAAATTCCAACTCATTTTTCACAACAATCTTTTTTTATATTTGTATAGTATGTATATATTATTAATGTTGTAAATACACTTCTTTATATATCTAGAAAGGCTGGTCCTAAAGAGGGAGGCTTTTTTCTCACGTCTCAAGAAGGTTACAAATACAAGAGTGTGTGTGTGTGTGTGTGAGTGTGTGTGTGTGTGTGTGTGTGTGTGTTTGTGTGTGTGTGTGACCGCAGGCGGCGGTGCAGAGGCGTGCAGGCTGACAAGGAAACACAAATGTAAACAGACACGCTGAATGTGCAGGTTGGAGAGTAAAAAAGGAGGGATTAAGGAAGGCAGGAGTTGGGTAAATAAAGAGAATATTTTCATATAAACAGTCATATTGCCAACGTTGGCATCCACAAGCAATGTTGGACTCTTGTCTGTCATTCACAATCCCTGCGAAAGACAAGAACACACATGTTTTTCTTTTTTGTGCATTCTAAGTCGTAAAATATGGCAAGCACGAGGTGGCTAACAATGGAGTCAACGGAAGCTCCTCTAGTTGTGAACCGCCAACAATACTCCATTTATATCTTGTGACCTGAATATTAACCAAATATTAGTGATATTGTTATTATAAGAGCTTTAAGGCGCATTGAGCACAGAGAGCTAACTAGCTTATGCTGCCATATCGACATATTGAGCTGCTGCATCGCCTCAGAGTTGGTGAAAGTTAATTCTAGATGATAAATCATGGACATTAGCCAACAAACTGGTCAACTTAGACGTCCAGATGGTGAGAAAGTCACGAAAAGAAGCTAGTTTGCGGATTATTATTGATTTTTCATCTAAACGGGAAGATATAAACATCCCACCAGTCAGCATCAGAGTGAGAGCAGACCTTGTACAGTAAGTGATGGTTTTATTATGTTTGTATATCTTGTTTAGCACTTGGCAATAATGCTACATGACACTTAATGTTCCACCAAAGCTGAATCTGTACTAAAACTTGCAGATCATCCTCCTTATTTCAGCCTCAAAAATATTAAGTTTCTGTGAAGTGAATTATATTTATATAGCACTTTTTCCTCAAAGGGCTTTATAATGTGAAACGCATTATGTCCATCTTTATGCTACATCTAAACCAGTGCGGGTGGCACTGGGTAAAGTGTCTTGCCCGAGGACACGACAGCGGTCTGGGGCACAGATAGCAGGCCCATCAAAATGTCCGCGGGAATTTTCTAGTCTATGATTTAGAATGCATAAAAAAGGAAAACGTGTGTTCTAGTCTTACGTAAGGATTGTGAATTTAGTGTGTGGGAATGTTAGTGTGATATTTATGAATGATTATTTGACTGATGAGTCCAGGATGCAGTCTGACTGGGGTAGGCTCCAGCTGCCACCCGGACGTGTATTGTTTGATCTTTGATGAATATCTTCTTGTTTTAATGTGAAATAAACACACACAGTTCTTTCAGACTCACCGGGGGCAGCCAGGCTCTGGACCTGCGCCGGCACCTGGACGTTGGCCTCGGAGGCGAGCGTCAGGCGTCCTCCTTTGGCGATGCGCTCGCACAGCAGCGTGACGTGCTTCTTCAGGCGGGACGTGTCGCGCGGCAGACCCAGCGCGGGACCGCCCGTCTGGGCCAGAGACGTGGCCTGGTCCTTGGGGCTGCGGGACAGACACGTCCTCAGGAGGTGGGAGACGGCGGCGTCGCAGCTCTCCTCCCAGCCCTGAGGGAGGACATGCATGACATCCTACTTGGGAAGGAGAACGTGTTGACAGTCTGATTGGCCCCAACCACCGCTAATGACAGCTAATCATGGCTGCAACCACCATGACACACTGACTGACCAGCACGTGATGACAGAGAAGAATGCCATTAAGAAGAAGAAGAAGAGGAGAAAGAAGAAGACGAAGAAGAAGGATGAAGGCAAAAGAAAGGAGAAAGATGCAGGAACCAGGAGAGTGACGTGCAGGTAAGAGTCTAGGGAGAAGGAGTCATGCATGCAGAGGTCCTAAGCATCATCAAGGCAGGCATAAATAGCCGCCTGATTGGCAACTGCAAGCAGGTTCAGGGAGACAAGCAGGAAGGGGAACAAAAATAAGAGCGCCGACAGGAAACAAACACCAAACAAGGAACCACCACCAGACGTGAAGTGACAGATCGTCACAGAAGAAGAAGAAAAAAGAAAAAGACCAATGAAGGACAAGAAGAAGAAGAAGAAGAAGAAGAAGAAGGAAAAAGGAAGAAAAAAGAGGAAGAGGAGGAGGAGGAGAAGAACAAGAATAAATAGGGGAAAAAAAGGAGAAAAGGAAGGAAGGAGAAGGAAACAAAATAAAATAAAGATGGAGGAGTGGTAGAAAAAACAACACAAATGAGAAGGAAAAAGAAAAGAGAAAAAAGAAGAAGAGGAGAAGAAGAAGAAGAAAAAAGAAGAAGGAGGAGGAGGAGGAAAATATGAAGAAGAATAAGAAAAAGAAAAAAAAAAGTAGAAGGAGAAGGAAAGAAAAAAAGGAGAAGTAAGAAAAACAAGAAAAACAAGAAGAAAGAAACAGAAGAAAAAGAAAAAGAAGGAGAAGAAGGAGGAAAGGAAAAAAGGAGAAGTAAGAAGAACAAGAAAAACAAGAAAAACAAGAAGAAAGAAACAGAAGAAAAAGAAAAAGAAGGAGAAGAAGGAGGAAAGGAAAAAAGGAGAAGTAAGAAGAACAAGAAAAACAAGAAGAAAGAAACAGAAGAAAAAGAAAAAGAAGGAGGAAAGGAAAAAAGGAGAAGTAAGAAGAAGGAAAAAGGAAGAAGAGAAGGAGAAGAAAGAAAGAAAAACATACAAAAAAGGAGAAAAAGAAGTAAAAAGAAGAAGGAGGAAGGAAGGAAGAAGGTGTAACGAAAAAAGGAAAAATGATGTAGAAGAAGAAGAGAAGGAGGAGAAGAAAGAAAGAAAAACATACATAAAAAGAGAAAAAGAAGCAAAAAGAAGGAGGAAGGAAGTAAAGAGGAAGGTAGAACGAAATAAGGAAAAATGATGTAGAAGAAGAACAGGAAGAAGAAGAAGAAGAAGGAAAAGGGAAGAAAGAAGAAAAAAAGGAGGAGAAGAAAGAAAGAAAAAAATACAAAAAAGGAGAAAAAGAAGGAAGAAGGAGAAGGAAACAAAAGAAAAAAGAAGAAGAATGAGGAGTAGTAGAAATAAACAACAACAATGAGAAGGAAGAAGAAAGGAAAAAAGAAGAAGGAGGAGAAGAAAAAATGGAGGATGAGAAGAAGAAGAAGAAAAAAGAAGGAGGAGGAGGAGAATAAAAAGAAGAAGAAGGAAACGGAGAAGGGGGAAAGGAAAAAGGAAAAAAGAAGAAGTAAGAAGAACCAGAAGGAGAAAAAGGAGGAGAAGAAGAAAAAGAAGAAGAAGAAGAACCAGAAGAAGAAAAAGGAAGGAGAAGAAGTAGAAGAAATAGAAGAAGAAGAAGGAAATGAAAGGAAAAAGGAAGAAAGAATAAGTAAGAAGGAGGAAATGAAAAAAGAAGAAGTAAGAAGAACAAGAAAGAGAAGGAGGAGGAGAACAAGAAGAAAAAGAAGAAGAAGAAAAGGGAAGAAGAAGGAAGGAGAAGAAGAAAAAGGAAAGGAGAAATGAAGAAAGAAGAAGTAAGAAGAAGGATTACTTATAACACTAAGTTTTGAAATGTCTGTTTGTAACCTTTTTTTTTTATTTAGTTTTTTAAACAAATATTAAAATGTCCCCCACATATTTTTTTGTATTCATGTGAAATCATTTTCTAATTCATTTTCGTTGGTTTTCTTTTTTTACACTTTTTTTCTTCCATGTTGACTGTTGTCCAGTCCACATTTCAATTTGTTTTTGGAAACTGTGGACGTCGTGTCCTCCGGACCAAAGAGGAAGAGAACCATCCGGATTGTTCTAGGCGCAAAGTGTAAAAGGCAGCATGTGTGATGGTATGGGGGTGTATTAGTGCCCAAGACATGGGTAACTTACACATCTGTGAAGACACCATTAATGCTGAAAGGTACATACAGGTTTTGGAGCAACGTTATCATGGACGCCCCTGCTTATTTCAGCAAGCCACGTGTTACAACAGCGTGGCTTCATAGTAAAAGAGTGCGGGTACTAGACTGGCCTGCCTGTAGTCCCGACCTGTCTCCCATTGAAAATGTGTGGCGCATTATGAAGCCTAAAATACCACAACAGAGACCCCCGGACTGTTGAACAACTTAAGCTGTACATCAAGCAAGAATGGGAAATAATTCCACCTGAGAAGCTTTAAAAATGTGTCTCCTCAGTTCCCAAACGTTTACTGAGTGTTGTTAAAAGGAAAGGCCATGTAACACAGTGGTGAACATGCCGATATCCAACATCAGTATCGGTTGGGGACGACCCTGCCTGGGTTTTAGGTCTACGTTTGGGAACTGTCTCTGGGGAGTACAAAAGTCTTGGAGCGCTCCCAAAGAAGGAGGCGGGGGATAGGGTCCAGACGGCAGCGTGGACTTCCTGCTCTGGGAAAGTCATTTGAGGAGAGAAGGATGTGTAAGCAAGTCTCCCGAGGATACATCATCCTCACAATCACTTCCTCACAACCAATCAGGGAGTCACGTTGCTCTGGAAAAATGTCCCTCGCTTCTTTTTCATAAGAGAGAGCCAACGTGATCTATTGAAGTGGTGATAAATCACTGGGAGTAATAACAGCAGGACTCTGCTCCACATCCACTTCAGGAGAGAACTCAAAGATCCTTGCAGCTTTACATTTCTGCAAAGTTGAAACATTTGTTTGAATTTTTTTACTGCAGCTGGACGACATTTTTATACCTTTTTATTTCTTTTACTCGACTCCAGCAGCTGGACGACCATCTTGCACGCACGCACGCACGCACGCACGCACGCACGCACGCACGCACGCACGCACGCACGCACGCACGCACGCACGCACGCACGCACGCGTAATATTTGTGATGATTCTATCAATTACGGAGTATTAGGGGACCATTCGCATATTATGTATTTAATAATGATTAAATACATACTTTTTTCTGTATTTAGTCATTATTAAATAAACAAATATAAAATAAATATTTTGTCAAACAAAAATAAACATGTATTTAATAATGATTAAATACATACATTTTATGTATTTAATCATTATCAAATAAATATAAAATCTATGTTTTTGAAACAAAAATAAATGTGTATTTAATAATGATTACATACATACATTTTCTGTATTTAATCATTAAATACATAAATAAATATAAAATCAATATGTTTGAAACAAAAATAAATATGTATTTAATAATGATTAAATACATACTTTTTCTGTATTTAGTCATTATTAAATAAATAAATATAAAATCAATATTTTTTATACAAAAATAAATATATATTTAATAATGATTGAATACATACATTTTCTGTATTTCAATCATTATTAAATAAATATAAAATACATATTTTTCTTTTCAATAAAATAAATATGGACTTAATAATAATACATACATGAATTTACTGTATGTATTCATTATTACTCCTCTCTGAGCTGCCACCTTAACGTGGTAGAGGAGTTTGCGTGTCCCAATGATCCTAGGAGCTATGTTGTTCGGGGGCTTTATGCCCCCTGGTAGGGTCTCCCAAGGCAAACTGGTCCTAGGTGAGGGATCAGACAAAGAGCAGCTCGAAGATCTCTATGAGGAACACTGACAAGGAACCCAGATTTCCCTCGCCCGGACGCGGGTCACCAGGGCCCCCCTCTGGAGCCAGGCCCGGAGGTGGGGCACGATGGCCAGCGCCTGGTGGCCGGGCCTGCCCCCATGGGGCCCGGCCGGGCACCGCCCGAAGAGGCAACGTGGGTCCCCCCTCCAATGGGCTCACCACCCATAGCAGGGGTCATAGAGGTCGGGTGCGATGTGAGCTGGGCGGCAGCCGAAGGCAGGGCACTTGGCGGTCCAATCCTCGGCTACAGAAGCTAGCTCTTGGGACGTGGAACGTCACCTCGCTGGGGGGGAAGGAGCCTGAGCTAGTGCGTGAGGTGGAGAAGTTCCGGCTAGATATAGTCGGACTCACTTCGACGCACAGCAAGGGCTCTGGAACCACTTCTCTCGAGAGGGGATGGACTCTCTTCCACTCTGGCGTTGCCGGCAGTGAGAGGCGACGGGCTGGGGTGGCGATTCTTGTTTCCCCCCGGCTCAGGGCCTGCACATTGGAGTTCAACCCGGTGGACGAGAGGGTAGCTTCCCTCCGCCTTCGGGTGGGGGAACGGGTCCTGACTGTGGTTTGCGCTTATGCGCCAAACCACAGCTCAGAGTACCCACCCTTTTTGGATTCACTCGAGGGAGTACTTGACAGTGCGCCCCCCGGGTGATTCCCTCGTTCTACTGGGAGACTTCAATGCTCATGTTGGCGGCGACAGTGAAACCTGGAGAGGCGTGATTGGGAAGAATGGCCGCCCGGATCTGAATCCGAGTGTTGTTTTGTTATTGGACTTTTGTGCTCGTCACAGATTGTCAATAACAAACACCATGTTCAAACATAAGGGTGTCCATATGTGCACTTGGCACCAGGACACCCTAGGCCGCAGTTCCATGATCGACTTTGTAGTTGTGTCATCGGATTTGCGGCCTCATGTTTTGGACACTCGGGTGAAGAGAGGGGCGGAGCTTTCTACCGATCACCACCTGGTGGTGAGTTGGCTGCGATGGTGGGGGAGGATGCCGGACAGACCTGGCAGGCCCAAACGCATTGTGAGGGTTTGCTGGGAACGTCTGGCAGAGTCTCCTGTCAGAGAGAGTTTCAATTCCCACCTCCGGAAGAACTTTGAACATGTCACGAGGGAGGTGCTGGACATTGAGTCCGAATGGACCATGTTCCGCGCCTCTATTGTCGAGGCGGCTGATTGGAGCTGTGGCCGCAAGGTAGTTGGTGCTTGTCGTGGCGGTAATCCTAGAACCCGTTGGTGGACACCGGCGGTGAGGGATGCCGTCAAGCTGAAGAAGGAGTCCTATCGGGTTCTTTTGGCTCATAGGACTCCTGAGGCAGCGGACAAGTACCGACAGGCCAAGCGGTGTGCGGCTTCAGCGGTCGCAGAGGCAAAAACTCGGACATGGGAGGAGTTCGGTGAGGCCATGGAAAACGACTTCCGGACGGCTTCGAAGCAATTCTGGTCCACCATCCGCCGCCTCAGGAAGGGGAAGCAGTGCACTATCAACACCGTGTATGGTGAGGATGGTGTTCTGCTGACCTCGACTGCGGATGTTGTGGATCGGTGGAGGGAATACTTCGAAGACCTCCTCAATCCCACCAACACGTCTTCCTATGAGGAAGCAGTGCCTGGGGAATCTGTGGTGGGCTCTCCTATTTCTGGGGCTGAGGTTGCTGAGGTAGTTAAAAAGCTCCTCGGTGGCAAGGCCCCGGGGGTAGATGAGATCCGCCCGGAGTTCCTTAAGGCTCTGGATGCTGTGGGGCTGTCTTGGTTGACAAGACTCTGCAGCATCGCGTGGACATCGGGGGCGGTACCTCTGGATTGGCAGACCGGGGTGGTGGTTCCTCTCTTTAAGAAGGGGACCCGGAGGGTGTGTTCTAACTATCGTGGGATCACACTCCTCAGCCTTCCCGGTAAGGTCTATTCAGGTGTACTGGAGAGGAGGTTACGCCGGATAGTCGAACCTCGGATTCAGGAGGAACAGTGTGGTTTTCGTCCTGGTCGTGGAACTGTGGACCAGCTCTATACTCTCGGCAGGGTCCTTGAGGGTGCATGGGAGTTTGCACAACCAGTCTACATGTGTTTTGTGGACTTGGAGAAGGCATTCGACCGTGTCCCTCGGGAAGTCCTGTGGCGAGTGCTCAGAGAGTACGGGGTATCGGACTGTCTGATTGTGGCAGTCCGCTCCCTGTATGATCAGTGACAGAGCTTGGTCCGCATTGCCGGTAGTAAGTCGGACACGTTTCCAGTGAGGGTTGGACTCCGCCAAGGCTGCCCTTTGTCACCGATTCTGTTCATAACTTTTATGGACAGAATTTCTAGGTGGCTGCAGGATTAGGTCTCTGCTTTTTGCAGATGATGTGGTCCTGATGGCTTCATCTGGCCAGGATCTTCAGCTCTCACTGGATCGGTTCGCAGCTGAGTGTGAAGCGACTGGGATGAGAATCAGCACCTCCAAGTCCGAGTCCATGGTTCTCGCCCGGAAAAGGGTGGAGTGCCATCTCCGGGTTGGGGAGGAGATCTTGCCCCAAGTGGAGGAGTTCAAGTACCTCGGAGTCTTGTTCACGAGTGGGGGAAGAGTGGATGGTGAGATGGACAGGCGGATCGGTGCGGCGTCTTCAGTAATGCGGACGCTGTATCGATCCGTTGTGGTGAAGAAGGAGCTGAGCCGGAAGGCAAAGCTCTCAATTTACCGGTCGATCTACGTTCCCATCCTCACCTATGGTCATGAGCTTTGGGTTATGACCGAAAGGACAAGATCACGGGTACAAGCGGCCGAAATGAGTTTCCTCCGCCGGGTGGCGGGGCTCTCCCTTAGAGATAGGGTGAGAAGCTCTGCCATCCGGGAGGAGCTCAAATTAAAGCCGCTGCTCCTCCACATCGAGAGGAGCCAGATGAGGTGGTTCGGGCATCTGGTCAGGATGCCACCCGAACGCCTCCCTAGGGAGGTGTTTAGGGCACGTCTCACCGGTAGGAGGCCGCGGGGAAGACCCAGGACACGTTGGGAAGACTATGTCTCCCGGCTGGCCTGGGAACGCCTCGGGGTCCCACAGGAAGAGCTGGACGAAGTGGCTGGGGAGAGGGAAGTCTGGGCTTCCCTGCTTAAGCTGCTGCCCCCGCGACCCGACCTCGGATAAGCGGAAGAAGATGGATGGATGGATGGATGGTAGTCATTATTAAATAAATAAAACAAATTTTATATAAATATTAAATTGTTTTGTAAAAATAAATATGTATTTAATAATGATTAAATACATACATTTTCTGTATGTAATCATTATTAAATAAATATAAAATAAATATTTTTAAACAAAAATAAACATGTATTTAATAACAAGTACATACATACATTTTCTGTATTTAATCATTATTAAATAAGTAAATAAATATAAAATACATATTTTTCTTTTCAATAAAATAAATATGTATTTAATAAGGAATACATACATGCATTTACTGTATGTATTCATTATTAAATACATAAAACAAATTCAATATAAATATTAAATTGTTTTGTAAAAATAAATGTGTATTTAAGAATGATTAAATACATACATTTTCTGTATGGAATCATTATTAAATAAAAAAATGAAAAAATAAATATAAAATAAATATTTTTTAAACAAAAATAAATATGTATTTAATAATGATTTAATATATACATTTTCTGTATTTAATCATTATTAAATAAATAAATAAATATAGAATACATATTTTCTTTTCAATAAAATAAATATGTATTTAATAAGGAATACATACATGAATTTACTGTATTTATTCATTATTAAATACATAAAACAAATTTAATATAAATACTAAATTGTTTTGTAAAAAATAAATATGTATTTAATAATGATTAAATACATACTTTTTCTGTATGTAATCATTATTAAATAAATAAATAAATATAAAATAAATATTTTTTAAACACAAATAAATATGTATTTAATGATTACATACATACATTTTCTGTATTTAATATTATTAAATAAATAAATATAAAATACATATTTTTTCTTTTCAATAAAAATAAATATGTATTTATTAAGTATTGAATACATAAATAAGTTAGTAATTTATGGTTTAACTATTTATTACTGATAACATTATTTATTGTTATTTTGTGTGTTCAAAATTGATTTACTTCTGTAATGAGAAACTGTGATTATGGGATGTATCATCCTGGAATTGTATGCAATTTAATCATTATTAAATAAATAAATAGATATAAAATACATATTCTTTAAACAAAAATAAATATGTATTTAATAATGATTAAATACATACATTTTCTGTATTTAATCATTATTAAATAAATATAAAATACATATTTTTTTCAATAAAAATACATATGTATTTAATAATGAATACATACATGAATTTACTGTATGTATTCATTATTAAATACATAAACATTTTTAATATAAATATTACATTGTTTTGTAAAAATAAATATGTATTTAATGATGATTAAATACATACATTTAATGTATTTATTAAATATTAAATACATAAATAGGTTAGTAATTTATAGTTTAACTAACGATTCCTGATAACTTTATTTATTGTTATTTTGTGTATTCAATAATGATTTACTTCTGTAATGAGAAACTGTGATTATGGGATGTATCATCCTGGAATTGTATGCAATTAAATAGTTAAACCGTTTATTTATGATAACTTTATTTTTTTTTAAATATTGTATTGGTGTTAATGTATTTAATAAATATAAAATACATACATTCAATAATTATTAAATACATAAATAAGTGAGTAATTTATGGTTACATATTTATTCATATGAACTTTATTTAATGTTATTTATGTATTCAATACTTATTTACTTACTCATTTATTTCTTTATTCAGTGATTTATTCATTTATTCATTGTTGTGTTACAGAATGAGTAGTAATACGTGTTTGTAATTGCTATGATACGAAAAGGGGTAGGATTTTTTTTTTTTTTAAAGAAGCTGTGTTTCTTCCTACTTCTTTTAGGACATGCTGTAATGAGAAACTGTAATTATGGGATGTATCATCTTGGAATTGTACGCAATTAAATAGTTAAACCGTTTATTTATGAGAACTTTATTTTTTTAAATATTATATTGATATTTATGTATTTAATAAATACAAAATACATACATTTAATAATTATTAAATACATAAATAAGTTAGTAATTTATGGTGTGACTATTTATTTATGTGAACTTTATTTATTGTTATGTATTCAATAATTATTTACTTACTCGTTTGTTTATTCAGTGATGTATTCATTTATTCATTGTTGTGTTATAGAATGAGTAGTAATACGTGTTAGTAATTGCTATGATACGAAAAGGGGTAGGATTTTTAAAAAAAAGCTCTGCTTCTTCCTACTCCTTTTCAGACATGCTTTAATGAGAGACTGTGATTATGGGATGTATCAATTTGAATTGTATGCAATTAAATAGTTAAAGCGTTTATTTATGCGAACTTCATTTAAAAAAACATTTTAATGGTATTTATGTATTTAGTAAATAAAAAAATATTGAATAAATAAATGTTATTAATATAAGATACATGAATACGTTAGTAATTTATAGTTTAACTATTTATTTTTGTGAACTGTATTTATTGTTATTTGGTGTATTCAATAATGATTTACTTCCTCATTTATTTATTCATTGTTTGTTGTGTTACAGAATGAGTAGTAACACACGTGTTCATAATTGCTATGTTACGCAAAGGGGTATAATTTTTTTTTAAAAGCTCTGCTTCTTCCTACTCCTTTTCGGACATGCTGTAAGGAGAAACTGTGATTATGGGATGTATCATTTTGGAATTGTATGCAATTAAATAGTTAAACCGTTTATGAGAACTTTTTTTTTAGTATTATA
>NC_084551.2:52890000-52917500 GCF_033978685.3 Nerophis lumbriciformis
TCCGCACCAACATGTGGACCTGGACCAGGACTGTGGGTCTCAGGGCTCCATCCTGCTGGTCCAGCCACAACCAGTCCCCCGCCATCCCTGAAAGCCTCCTGTACAATTTTGACTATGAGGAGTAGATTACACACACACACACACACACACGACCCGACAACCCTCCGAGAAGTGTGTGTGTATTGATAAAAGCAGTGAAGGGCTCCATTGTTGGCAGCGGCTGGCTTCCCCGCGTGCACTGATTGATGCCAGCTGAGCGAACACAAAGACGCATTTAGCCTGGACACGCATGCACACACTAAACATTGATTTAGCATTGATCTAGCATTGATCTAGCTTGGACGTACACACATGGTTTTGGAGCAACATATGTTGCCATCCAAGCAACGTTATCATGGACGCCCCTGCTTATGTCAGCAAGACGATGCCAAGCCACATGTTACAACAGTGTGGCTTCGTAGTAAAAGAGTGCGGGTACTAGACTGGCCTGCCTGTAGTCCAGACCTGTCTCCCATTGAAAATGTGTGGCGCATTATGAAGCCTAAAATAGCACAACGGAGACCCCCGGACTGTTGAACAACTTAAGCTGTACATCAAGCAAGAATGGGAAAGAATTCAACCTGAGAAGCTTAAAAAATGTGTCTCCTCAGTTCCCAAACGTTTACTGAGTGTTGTTAAAAGGAACATATATACATATATATATATATATATATATATATATATATATATATATATATATATATATATATATATATATATATTAACCGTTGTGGTATTTTAGGCTTCATAATGCGCCACACATTTTCATTAGGAGTACCCGCACTCTTTTACTATGAAGCTACGCTGTTGTAACACGTGGCTTGACATTGTCTTGCTGAAATAAGCAGGGGCGTCCATGGTAACGTTGCTTGGATAGCAAAATATGTTGCTCCAAAACCTGTATGTACCTTTCAGCATTAATGGCGCCTTCACAGATGTGTAAGTTACCCATGTCTTGGGCACTAATACACCCCCATACCATCACACATGCTGCCTTTTACACTTTGCGCCTAGAACAATCCGGATGGTTCTTTTCCTCTTTGGTCCGGAGGACACGACGTCCACAGTTTCCAAAAACAAATTGAAATGTGGACTGGACAACAGTCAACATGGAAGAAAAAAAGTGTAAAAAAAGAAAAACAACGAAAATGAATTAGAAAATGATTTTACATGAATACATAAAATATGTGGGGGACATTTTAATATTTGTTTAAAAAAATAAAAAAAGGTTACAAACAGACATTACATTTCAAAACTTAGTGTTATAAGTAATCCTTCTTCTTACTTCTTCTTTCTTCATTTTTCCTTTCCTTTCCTTTTTCTTCTCCTCCCTTCTTCTTCTCCTCCTCCTTCTTCTTCTTGTTCTTCTTACTTCTTCTTTTTTCATTTCCTCTTTCTTCTTACTTATTCTTTCTTCCTTTTTCCTTTCATTTCCTTCTTCTTCTTCTTCTATTTCTTCTACTTCTCCTTCCTTTTTCTTCTTTTTCTTCTTCTTTTTTTTCTTCTTCTCCTCCTCCTTCTTCTTCTGGTTCTTCTTACTTCTTCTTTTTTCCCTTTTCCTTTCCCCCTTCTCCTTTTCCTTCTTCTTCTTTTTATTCTCCTCCTCCTTCTTTTTTCTTCTTCTTCTCATCCTCCATTTTTTTTCTTCTCCTTCTCTTTCTCTTTTCCTTTCTTCTTCCTTCTCATTGTTGTTTATTTGTACTACTCCTCATTCTTCTTTTGTTTCCTTCTCCTTCTTCTTCCTTCTTTTTCTCCTTTTTTGTATTTTTTCTTTCTTCCTTCTCTTCTTCCTTCTTCTTCTTCTACATCATTTTTCCTCATTTTGTTCTACCTTCTTCTTTCCTTCCTTCCTCCTTCTTTTTGCTTCTTTCTCTCCTTTTTTGTATGCTTTTCTTTCTTTCTTCTCCTCCTTTTCTTCTTCTTCTTCTACATCATTTTTCCTTTTTTCGTTCTACCTTCTTCCTTCCTACCTCCTTCCTTCCTTCCTCCTTTTTTCTTTTTACTTCTTTTTCTCTTTTTTGTATGTTTTTCTTTCTTTCTTCTCCTCTTTCTCTTCTTCCTTCTTCCTTTATCCTTCTTCTTCTTACTTTTCCTTTTTTCCTTTCCTCCTTATTCTTCTTCTTTTCCTTTTTCTTCTTCTTGTTTTTCTTTCTTCTTGATTTTCTTTTTCTTCTTTCTTCTCCTCTTTTTCTTTCCTTCTCCTTCTCCTCCTACTTCTTTTTTTCTTCTTTTTCTTCTTCTTCTTCTTGTTCTTCTTCCTCTCCTCCTCCTTTTTTCTTTTTCTTATTCTTCTTCATATTCTCCTCCTCCTCCTTCTTTTTTCTTCTTCTTCTTTTCCTCTTCTTCTCCTCTTCTTCTTTTTTCTCCTTTCTTCTTCCTTCTCATTTGTGTTGTTTTTTCTACCACTCCTCCATCTTTATTTTATTTTGTTTCCTTCTCCTTCCTTCTTTTTCTCCTTTTTTTTCTATTTATTCTTGTTCTTCTCCTCCTCCTCTTCCTGTTTTTTCTTCCTTGAAATGTGGACTCGTCAGACCACAGAACACTTTTCCACTTTGTATCAGTCCATCTTAGATGAGCTCAGGCCCAGCGAAGCCGACGGCGTTTCTGGGTGTTGTTGATAAAACGGTTTTCGCCTTGCATAGGAGAGTTTTAACTTGCACTTACAGATGTAGCGACCAACTGTAGTTACTGACAGTGGGTTTCTGAAGTGTTCCCAACTCATATGGAAACGGGGTTTGTACACAGGTACTTTTCATGCAGTCGGCTTTTGGCCCTCGACCAAATTTCTTTAGCCCAACGCGGCCCCCAAGTCAAAAAGTTTGGACACGCCTGACTCAGAGACGGCATGGACTAAAAAGGCGGCCGTATCTGCGGACGTGCACACAGACGGCGTACACAAACCACGTCTGTGTCATTTCAGATGGCTCCGGTGGCCGCCAGCACAGCCAATCAGAGGGGAGGCCGGCAGGAAACGGGGGGGTCGTTAACAAATTAGAGGAACAAACGCTCTGAGGCAATACTTTGTTGCTAAATGTCCACGTTTGCTTCTCGAAAGGCTTTCAAATGTTGCGAAGAATAAAGCGCTTAATGAGTGGTCTGCGGTCATGTGACCTCAGCTTGTCTCAAGCAGGTTTTGGGTCTGCTCAAAGTCAATCATCAGGATGACACATGACTCACTGGTGTATGAATGTTTGAATAAGCAATTGTTACTCTCAAAAGTGTGTGTGCATTTAAAAAAAAAACCAAAAAAAGGTTTTTGTCATGTTATGAGTTGTCCAGTGAAAGGTTGTACAAATAATACTTTTTCAAATCCTCATGTGCTGCTCACAGGCCTTTTTGCAGATACTAGGTACTGTGGAGCAGTGGTTAGTGCTTGTGCCTCACAGTGGGGGCGGTATAGCTCGGTTGGTAGAGTGGCCGTGCCAGCAACTTGAGGGTTCCAGGTTCGATCCCCAAGCCACTGCCGTTGTGTCCTTGGGCAAGACACTTTACAAACCTGCTCCCACTGCCACCCACACTGGTTTAAATGTAACTTAGATATTGGGTTTCACGATGTAAAAGCGTTTTGAGTCACTAGAGAAAAGCGCTATATAAATATAATTCACTTCACTTCACTTCACTGCCGTCGTGTCCACGGGCAAGACGTTGCTCCCAGTATCACCCGCACTGGTGTGTGAATATTTGAATAAGCAATTCTTACCCTCAAAGGGACTTTACTGGATTAAAAAAAAAGTGTGCATTTGAAAAAACAAAAACAAAAAAAAAAACATTTTTGTCATGTTGTGAGTTGTCCAGTGAAAGGTTGTACAAATAATACTTTTTCAAATCCTCATGTACTGCTCACAGGCCTTTTTGCAGATACTAGGTACTGTGGGTCCCCACATCTACGGTCCCCTCCAAGGTTTCTCATTGTCATCCTATTGGGTTGAGTTTTTCCTTGCCCTGATGTGGGATCTGTGGCTTGTGCAGCCCTTTGAGACATGATTTAGGGCTATATAAATGAACATTGATTGATTGATTGATTGATTGAAATGGTTCAAGTCGATCACATTTTTTTTTCTACATTTTAGGCAAATTGATGCATTTTAATAAGACTAACAACTAATGTGAAGTGAAGTGAATTATATTTATATAGCGCTTTTCTCTAGTGACTCAAAGCACTGTTACATAGTGAAACCCAATATCTAAGTTACATTTAAAGCAGTGTGGGTGGCACTGGGAGCAGGTGGGTAAAGTGTCTTGCCCAAGGTCACAACGGCAGTGACTCCGATGACGGAAGCGAGGATCGAACCTGGAATCCTCAATTTGCTGGCACGGCCAGTCTACCAACCGAGCAGTACCGCCCCAATGTTAATAAAGTTATTCCTTGTTTTAAATGAATCTACAGTTCTTTTACAGTGTCCAATGTTAATAAGGATACAACGTTATGCAGAGGTGTACTTATAACAATTTGGTAGACAAATGCTTGCATTCTTGCTTGATGTGTATACAGCTTAAGTTGTTCAACAGTCCGGGGGTCTCCGTTGTGCTATTTTAGGCTTCATAATGCGCCACACATTTTCAATGGGAGACAGGACTGGACTACAGGCAGGCCAGTCTAGTACCCGCACTCTTTTACTATGAAGCCATGTTGATGTAACACGTGGCTTGGCATTGTCTTGCTGAAATAAGCAGGGGCGTCCATGGTAACGTTGCTTGGATGGCAACATATGTTGCTCCAAAGCCTGTATGTACCTTTCAGCATTAATGGCGCCTTCACAGATGTGTAAGTTACCCATGTCTTGGGCACTAATACACCCCCATACCATCACACATGCTGGCTTTTCATCTTTGCGCCTAGAACAATCCGGATGGTTCTTTTCCTCTTTGGTCCGGAGGACACGACGTCCACAGTTTCCAAAAACAATTTGAAATGTGGACTAGTCAGACCACAGAACACTTTTCCACTTTGTATCAGTCCATCTTAGATGAGCTCAGGCCCAGCGAAGCAGACGGCGTTTCTGGGTGTTGTTGATAAACGGTTTCCGCCTTGCATAGGAGAGTTTTAACTTGCACTTACAGATGTAGCGACCAACTGTAGTTACTGACAGTGGGTTTCTGAAGTGTTCCTGAGCCCATGTGGTGATATCCTTTACACACTGATGTTGCTTTTTGATGCAGTATTGCCTGAGGGATCGAAGGTCCGTAATATCATCGCTTACGTGCAGTGATTTCTCCAGGTACTCTGAACCCTTTGATGATATTACAGAGCGTAGATGGTGAAATCCCTAAATTCCTTGCAATAGCTGTTTGAGAAATGTTGTTCTTAAACTGTTCAACAATTTGCTCACATATTTGTTGACAAACTGGTGACCCTCGCCCCACTTTGCATCAGTCCATCATAGTTGAGTTCGGGCCCAGTGAAGCCGGCGGCGTTTCTGGGTGTTGTTGATAAACGGTTTTCGCCTTGCATAGGAGAGTTTTAACTGGCACTTACAAATGTAGCGACTAACTGTAGTTACTGACAGTGGGTTTCTGAAGTGTTCCTGAGCCCATGTGGTGATATCCTTTACACACTGATGTCGCTTGTTGATGCAGTACAGCCTGAGGGATCGAAGGTCACGGGCTTAGCTGCTTACGTGCAGTGATTTCTCCAGATTCTCTGAACCGTTTCATGATATTACGGAGCGTAGATGGTGAAATCCCTAAATTCCTTGCAATAGCTGGTTGAGAAAGGTTTTTCTTAAACTGTTCAAAAATTTGCTCACGCATTTGTTGACAAAGTGGTGACCCTCGCCCCACTTTGCATCAGTCCATCATAGTTGAGTTCGGGCCCAGCGAAGCCGGCGGCGTTTCTGGGTGTTGTTGATAAAAGGTTTTCGCCTTGCATAGGAGAGTTTTAACTTGCACTTACAGATGTAGCGACCAACTGTAGTTACTGACAGTGGTTTTCTGGAGTGTTCCTGAGCCCATGTGGTGATATCCTTTACACACTGATGTCGCTTGTTGATGCAGTACAGCCTGAGTGATCGAAGGTCACGGGCTTAGCTGCTTACATGAAGTGATTTCTCCAGATTTTCTGAACCTTTTGATGATATTACGGAGCGTAGATGGTGAAATCCCTAAATTCCTTGCAATAGCTGGTTGAGAAAGGTTTTTCTTAAACTGTTCAAAAATTTGCTCACGCATTTGTTGACAAAGTGGTGACCCTCGCCCCACTTTGCATCAGTCCATCATAGTTGAGTTCGGGCCCAGTGAAGCCGGCGGCGTTTCTGGGTGTTGTTGATAAAAGGTTTTCGCCTTGCATAGGAGAGTTTTAACTTGCACTTACAGATGTAGCGACCAACTGTAGTTACTGACAGTGGGTTTCTGAAGTGTTCCTGAGCCCATGTGGTGATATCCTTTACACACTGATGTTGCTTTTTGATGCAGTATTGCCTGAGGGATCGAAGGTCCGTAATATCATCGCTTACGTGCAGTGATTTCTCCAGATTCTCTGAACCTTTTGATGATATTACGGAGCGTAGATGGTGAAATCCCTAAATTCCTTGCAATAGCTGGTTGAGAAATGTTGTTCTTAAACTGTTCAACAATTTGCTCACGCATTTGTTGACAAAGTGGTGACCCTCGCCCCATCCTTGTTTGTGAATGACTGAGCATTTCATGGAACTTTTATACCCAATCATGGCACCCACCTGTTCCCAATTTGCCTGTTCACCTGTGGGATGTTCCAAATAAGTGTTTGATGAACTTTATCAGTATTTATTGGCACCTTTCCCAACTTCTTTGTCACGTGTTGGTGCCATCAAATTCTAAAGTTAATGATTATTTGCAAAAAAAACAAAAATGTTTATGAGTTTGAACATCAAATATGTTGTCTTTGTAGCATATTCAACTGAATATGGGTTGAAAAGGATTTGCAAATATTCCGTTTATATTTACATCTAACACAATTTCCCAACTCATATGGAAACAGGGTTCGTAGTTCATTATAGCACTGGCACTTATTGTTATTAAAAAGTATTAATTTTGAAAGTGAGAATGAAGGACATAGTGGGAGGATATGAGCATAGAAGATAAAGTGATTAGAATGAGGAGCAGTAAAAACAATCCACTGACTTCTGCTTCATGTCTGGGATGTTCATGTACCAACGCTGATGTCATGTGTGCTCAAGTGTGCAAATTAGCATCGCACGTTAACAAAAGGCTGAAATGACCAAAGTGGTTTCCTGCGGTAGAATGACTTAAGAGTGCACGCACGGAAGATCACACGGCTTTTCATCGGCACTCCCGTCAAAGTGCTTCCGGTAGCGGAGAGACCGGGATGATGTCAGGCTGCGATGGAAAGCAGCTGCTTTGGGACTTTGAAAGTGTGGCCACTAAAAGAGGAGGGAAATAGGCTGCAACATTTTATTCTTATTGTGACATCGCTGACCATTTCATTAGGGACACCAAAACACGAGGGCTGCGTCGACCAATCAGCCTTCAGAAGGATCGTAATGACATCATCATAATATTTGGCAAATTTTCTTTTGGTAGCCTGACATCACATGGACAAAGACAAGACATTCTGTGGTCAGATGAAACAAAAATTGCCACAATACCCAGCAATATGTCTGGAGGAGTAAAGGTAATCCCAGGAACACCACCCCTACCGTCAAGCATGGTGGTGGTAGTATTATGCTCTGGGCCTGTTTTGCTGCCAATGGAACTGCTGCTTTAAATGGGACGATGAAAAAGGAGGATTACCTCCAAATTCTTCATGGCAACCTAAAATCTACCTAAAACCTAAATGTGTTGTTTTTTTTGACATGGACTTGTTTCTTCAGCATTGTCCACATGTTTAAAGTTAAAGTACCAATGATTGTCACCCACACACACACGAGGTGTGGCAAAATTATTCTCTGCATTTGACCCGTCACCCTTGATCACCCCCTGGGAGGTGAGGGGAGCAGTGAGCATCAGCGGAGGCCGGGCCCGGGAATCATTTTTGGTGATTTAACCCCCAATTCCAACCGTTGATGCTGAGTGCCAAGCAGGGAGGTAATGGGTCCCATTTTTATAGTCTTTAGTATGCCGGGGTTTGAACTCACGACCTACCGATCTCAGGGCGGACACTCTAACCACTTGGCCACTGACTAGGTTGTTGTTGTAACGGTTATGTTCTGGGCCTGTTTTGCGGACAAAATTGGTGCAGTTCAGCTAAATGTGTTGGTTTTCTGACATGGACTTGTTTCTTCAGCATTGTCCACACGTCAGGACTTTGGGAAGGCCATTCTAAAACCTTCATTCTAGCCTGATTTAGCCGTTCCTTTACCACTTTTGACGTGTGTTTGGGGTCATTGTCCTGTTGGAACACCCAACTGCGCCCAAGACCCAACCTTCGAGCTGATGACTTTAGGTTGTCCTGAAGAATTTGGATGTAATCCTCCTTTTTCATTGTCCCATTTACTCTCTGTAAAGCACCAGTTCCATTGGCAGCAAAACAGGCCCAGAGCATAATACTACCACCACCATGCTTGACGGTAGGCATTGTGTTCCTGGGATTAAAGGCCTCACCTTTTCTCCTCCAAACATATTGCTGGGTATTGTGGCCAAACAGCTCAAATTTTGTTTCATTTGACATCACATGGACAAAGATAAGACCTTCTGGAGAAAAGTTCTGTGGTCAGATGAAACAAAAATGTTTTTCTATTAATAGTATCCAAACGTTCGTCTTGACCGGGAATATGCCAGATTACCCAGAACTCCCGGTTTTCCAGGACATTTTTGCACATTGAAAATGAATGGACCATTTTTCGGACTTGCACACTTCACACATCAAACTACCATTTTCCAAGTTTCAAAAAATTCCAGGAATTCCCCAAAAAATTCCCGTTTTCCAAAGCCCAATTTTCATCTCTTCCTGGAAAGTTTTCACAGTCCACATTTGTCAACCGCGTTTGACCATTCTACTTTCAAAATATTCTTCTTAATTGGGACAACAAATGTTTGATTTTTTTTTTTTTTTTTTTTTTTTTTTTTTTTTACAAATTCCCGCTTTCCCTAAAATTCCAGGAATTTCAAAATACTAATTCTAAATATGTTTTTTTATGTTAGCATTTGTCAACCTATTCGAAAAATTTCAACCCATTCAGTATCTACGAGGCCATATGTTAGTATCAATATTTTCATTTTGCTGAAATTCCCAAATTTCCAGGAATTCCCAGTTTTCCAAAGCCCTATTTTCACCTCTTCCTGGAAAGTTTTCACAGTCCAAATTTGTCAACTGCTTTTGACCATTCTACTTTCAAAACATTCTTCTTCATTGGGACAACAAATGTTTCTTTTTATTTTGTAGAAATTCCTGGTTTCTCCAAAATTCCAGGAATTTTTAAATACCTATTCTGAATTCAAACCGTTTTCAGCATTTTTCAACCCATTCGAAACATTCCAACCCATTCAGGATCTACTAGGACAATTGAGCTAGTATCAATATTTTCATAAAATGCCAGTTTTCCAGAAATTCACAAATTTCCAGGAAATTCCCATTCAAATGAATGGACGTATTAATAGTTCTACAATACCCAACATTCTCAAAATGTTGCGCCATTTCTCAACCATCCACCCACACTACTTTTATGATACATCGAAGGCAAAACATGTTATCACTTTCCCAAAATTCCCGGTTTTCCCGAAATTTCCCCCCCATTGACAATGAATAGGCTTCATACAAACTCCTGCATATGCCACATTTCTCGACCGATTCGAACCGTTCTACCATCCACACACTCCACTCACCTTGGACTATCAAACTACCATTTTCCAAGTTTCGAAAAATTCCAGGAATTCCCCAAAAATCCCAGTTTTCCAAAGCCCTATTTTCACCTCTTCCTGGAAAGTTTTCACAGTCCACATTTGTCAACTGCTTTTGACCATTCTACTTTCAAAACATTCTTCTTCATTGGGACAACAAATGTTTCTTTTTATTTTGTACAAATTCCTGGTTTCTCCAAAATTCCAGGAATTTTGAAATACCTATTCTGAATTCAAACCGTTTTCAGCATTTTTCAACCCATTCGAAACATTCCAACCCATTCAGCATCTACTAGGACAATTGAGCTAGCATCAATATTTTCATAAAATGCCAGTTTTCCAGAAATTCACAAATTTCCAGGAAATTCCCATTCAAATGAATGGACGTATAAATAGTTCTACAATACCCAACATTCTCAAAATGTTGCGCCATTTCTCAACCATCCACCCACACTACTTTTATGATACATCGAAGGCAAAACATGTTATCACTTTCCCCAAATTCCCGGTTTTCCCGAAATTTCCCCCCATTGACAATGAATAGGCTTCATACAAACTCCTGCATATGCCACATTTCTCGACCGATTCGAACCGTTCTACCATCCACACACTCCACTCACCTTGGACTATCAAACTACCATTTTCCAAGTTTTGAAAAATTCCAGGAATTCCCAAAAAAATCCCCGTTTTCCAAAGCCCTATTTTCACCTCTTCCTGGAAAGTTTTCACAGTCCAAATTTGTCAACTGCTTTTGACCATTCTACTTTCAAAACATTCTTCTTTATTGGGACAACAAATGTTTCTTTTTATTTTGTACAAATTCCTGGTTTCTCCAAAATTCCAGGAATTTTTAAATACCTATTCTGAATTCAAACCGTTTTCAGCATTTTTCAACCCATTCGAAACATTCCAACCCATTCAGGATCTACTAGGACAATTGAGCTAGTATCAATATTTTCATAAAATGCCAGTTTTCCAGAAGTTCACAAATTTCCAAGAAATTCCCATTCAAATGAATGGACGTATTAATAGTTCTACAATACCCAACATTCTCAAAATGTTGCGCCATTTCTCAACCATCCACCCACACTACTTTTATGATACATCGAAGGCAAAACATGTTATCACTTTCCCAAAATTCCCGGTTTTCCCGAAATTTCCCCCCATTGACAATGAATAGGCTTCATACAAACTCCTGCATATGCCATATTTCTCAAGCAATTCGAACCGTTCCACCATCCACACACTCCACTCACATTGGAATATCAAACTACCCTTTTCCAAGTTTTGAAAAATTCCAGGAATTCCCAAAAAAATCCCCGTTTTCCAAAACCCTATTTTCACCTCTTCCTGGAAAGTTTTCACAGTCCAAATTTGTCAACTGCTTTTGACCATTCTACTTTCAAAACATTCTTCTTCATTGGGACAACAAATGTTTCTTTTTATTTTGTACAAATTCCTGGTTTCTCCAAAATTCCAGGAATTTTTAAATACCTATTCTGAATTCAAACCGTTTTCAGCATTTTTCAACCCATTCGAAACATTCCAACCCATTCAGGATCTACTAGGACAATTGAGCTAGTATCAATATTTTCATAAAATGCCAGTTTTACAGAAATTCACAAATTTCCAGGAAATTCCCATTCAAATGAATGGACGTATAAATAGTTCTACAATACCCAACATTCTCAAAATGTTGCGCCATTTCTCAACCATCCACCCACACTACTTTTATGATACATCAAAGGCAAAACATGTAATCACTTTCCCAAAATTCCCGGTTTTCCTGAAATTTCCCCCCATTGACAATGAATAGGCTTCATACAAACTCCTGCATATGCCATATTTCTCAAGCAATTCGAACCGTTCCACCATCTACACACTCCACTCACATTGGAATATCAAACTACCATTTTCCAAGTTCTGAAAAATTCCAGGAATTCCCCAAAAAATCCCCGTTTTCCAAAGCTCTATTTTCACCTCTTCCTGGAAAGTTTTCACATTCCACATTTGTCAACTGCTTTTGACCATTCTACTTTCAAAACATTGTTCTTCATTGGGACAACATATGTTTCTTTTTATTTTGTACAAATTCCTGGCTTCTCCAAAATTCCAGGAATTTTGAAATACCAATTCTGAATTCAAACCGTTTTCAGCATTTCAACCCATTCAGTATCTACTAGGACAATTGAGCTAGTATCAATATTTTTATAAACTGCCAGTTTTCCAGAAATTCACAAATTTCCAGGAAATTCCCATTCAAATGAATGGACGTATTAATAGTTCTACAATATCCAACATTCTCAAAATGTTGCGCCATTTCTCAACCATCCACCCACACTACTTTTATGATACATCGAGGGCAAAACATGTTATCACTTTCCCAAAATTCCCGGTTTTCCCGAAATTTCCCCCCATTGACAATGAATAGGCTTCATACAAACTCCTGCATATGCCACATTTCTCAAGCAATTCGAACCATTCCACCATCCACACACTCCACTCACCCTGGACATTACAGCCAGCATGTTTCCCCGTTTCGAAAATTCCCTGATTACCCGGAATTACCAGGAATTTCCCCCCGTTGAAAATGAACGGGCAATATACAAACCTCTTTATAGCCCACATTTCTCGACCGATTCGAACTGTTCCAACATCCACAGACTCCACTCACATTGGACAATCAAACTACCATTTTCCAAGTTTCGAAAAATTCCAGAAATTGCCCCAAAATCCCCGTTTTCCAAAGCCCTATTTTCACCTTTCTGGAAAGTTTTCACAGTCCACATTTGTAAACCACTTTTGACCATTCTACTTTCAAAACATTATTCTTTATTGGGACAACATTTTTTCATTTTCTTTGCACAAATTCCCGGTTCCCCCAAAAATTCCAGGAATTTCGAAATACCAATTCTGAATTCAAACTGTTTTATTACCTCAGCATTTTTCAAACCATTCGAAAAATTACAACCCATTCAGTATCTATAAGGCCATATGTTAGTATCAATATTTTCATAAAATGCCAGTTTTCCAGAAATTCACAAATTTCCAGGAAATGTCCATTCAAATGAATGGACGTATATTTACCGTTCCACCATCCACACACTCCACTCACCCTGGACATTACAGCCAGCATGTTTCCCCGTTCCGAAAATTCCCTGATTACCCGGAATTACCAGGAATTTCCCCCCGTTGAAAATTAACGGGCAATATACAAACCTCTTTATAGCCCACATTTCTCGACCGATTCGAACCGTTCCACCATCCACACACTCCACTCACATTCAACAATCAAACTACCATTTTCCAAGTTTCGAAAAATTCCAGGAATTGCCCCAAAAATCCCCTTTTCCAAAGCCCCATTTTCACCTTTCTGGAAAGTTTTCACAGTCCACAGTCCACATTTGTCAACCACATTCTTCTTTATTGGGACAACATTTTTTCATTTTCTTTGTACAAATTCCCGGTTTCCCCAAAAATTCCAGGAATTTCGAAATACCAATTCTGAATTCAAACTGTTTTATTACCTCAGCATTTTTCAACCCATTCGAAAAATTCCAACCCATTCAGTATCTATTAGGCCATATGTTTGTATCAATATTTTCATAAAATACCAGGAATTTCCCCCCGTTGAAAATGAACGGGCAATATACAAACCTCTTTATAGCCCACATTTCTCGACCGATTCGAACCGTTCCAACATCCACACACTCCACTCACATTGGACATTCAAGCCAGCATGTTACCCTGTTCCAAAAATTCCCTGATTCCCCGGAATTACCAGGAATTTCCCCCCATTGAAAATTAACGGGCCATATACAAACCTCTTTATAGCCCACATTTCTCGACCGATTCGAACCGTTCCAACATCCACACACTCCACTCACCCTGGACATTCAAGCCAGCATGTTACCCTTTTCCGAAAATTCCCTGATTACCCAGAATTCCCCCCCCATTGAAAATGAACGGGCAATATACAAACCTCTTTATAGCCCACATTTGTAGACCGTTTCGAACCGTTCCAACATCCACACACTCCACTCACCCTGGACATTCAAGCCGGCATGCTACCCCGTTCCAAAAATTCTCTGATTACCAGGAATTTCCCCCCATTGAAAATGAACGGGCAATATACAAACCTCTTTATAGCCCACATTTCTTAACCGATTCGAACCGTTCCACTATCCACACACTCCACTCACATTGGACATTCAAGCCGGCATGTTAACCCGTGACAAAAACTCCCTGATTACCCGGAGTTACCAGGAATTTCCCCACATTAGAAATGAACGGGCAATATACAAACCTCTTTATACCCCACATGTCTTAACCGATTCGAACCGTTCCACTATCCACACACTCCACTCACATTGGACATTCAAGCCGGCATGTTAACCCGTGACAAAAACTCCCTGATTACCCGGAATTACCAGGAATTTCCCCACATTAAAAATGAACGGGCAATATACAAACCTCTTTATAGCCCACATTTCTTAACCGATTCGAACCGTTCCACTATCCACACACTCCACTCACATTGGATATTCAAGCCAGCATGCTATCCCGTTCCGAAAATTCCCTGATTACCCGAAATTTCCCCCCATTGAAAATGAATGGGCAATATACAAACCTCTTTATAGCCCACATTTCTCGACCGATTCGAACCGTTCCGACATCCACACACTCCACTCACCCTGGACATTCAAGCCGGCATGTTACCCCGTTCCAAAAAATCCCAGATTACCCGGAATTACCAGGAATTTTCCCTCATTGAAAATGAACGGGCAATATACAAATCTCTTTATAGCCCACATTTCTTGACCGATTCGAACCTTTCCAACATCCACACACTCCACTCACATTGGACATTCAAGCCAGCATGTTACCCTGTTCCGAAAATTCCCTAATTACCCGAAATCTCCCCCCATTGAAAATGAACGGGCAATATACAAACCTCTTTATAGCCCACATTTTTCGACCGATTCGAACCGTTCCACCATCCACACACTCCACTCACATTGGACATTCAAGCCAGCATGTTACCCTGTTCCGAAAATTCCCTGATTCCCCTGAATTACCAGGAATTTCCCCCCATTGAAAATTAACGGGCCATATACAAACCTCTTTATAGCCCACATTTCTCGACCGATTCGAACCGTTCCAACATCCACACACTCCACTCACCCTGGACATTCAAGCCAGCATGTTACCCTTTTCCGAAAATTCCCTGATTACCCAGAATTCCCCCCCCATTGAAAATGAACGGGCAATATACAAACCTCTTTATAGCCCACATTTGTAGACCGTTTCGAACCGTTCCAACATCCACACACTCCACTCACCCTGGACATTCAAGCCGGCATGCTACCCCGTTCCAAAAATTCTCTGATTACCAGGAATTTCCCCCCATTGAAAATGAACGGGCAATATACAAACCTCTTTATAGCCCACATTTCTTAACCGATTCGAACCGTTCCACTATCCACACACTCCACTCACATTGGACATTCAAGCCGGCATGTTAACCCGTGACAAAAACTCCCTGATTACCCGGAGTTACCAGGAATTTCCCCACATTAGAAATGAACGGGCAATATACAAACCTCTTTATAGCCCACATTTCTTAACCGATTCGAACCGTTCCACTATCCACACACTCCACTCACATTGGATATTCAAGCCAGCATGTTATCCCGTTCCGAAAATTCCCTGATTACCCGAAATTTCCCCCCATTGAAAATGAATGGGCAATATACAAACCTCTTTATAGCCCACATTTCTCGACCGATTCGAACCGTTCCGACATCCACACACTCCACTCACCCTGGACATTCAAGCCGGCATGTTACCCCGTTCCAAAAAATCCCAGATTACCCGGAATTACCAGGAATTTCCCCTCATTGAAAATGAACGGGCAATATACAAATCTCTTTATAGCCCACATTTCTTGACCGATTCGAACCTTTCCAACATCCACACACTCCACTCACATTGGACATTCAAGCCAGCATGTTACCCTGTTCCGAAAATTCCCTAATTACCCGAAATCTCCCCCCATTGAAAATGAACGGGCAATATACAAACCTCTTTATAGCCCACATTTTTCGACCGATTCGAACCGTTCCACCATCCACACACTCCACTCACATTGGACATTCAAGCCAGCATGTTACCCTGTTCCGAAAATTCCCTGATTACCCAGAATTCCCCCCCATTGAAAATGAACGGGCAATATACAAACCTCTTTATAGCCCACATTTCTCGACCGATTCGAACCGTTCCAACATCCACACACTCCACTCACATTGGACATTCAAGCCAGCATGTTACCCCGTTCCGAAAATTCCCTGATTACCCGAAATCTCCCCCCATTGAAAATGAATGGGCAATAAACAAACCTCTTTATAGCCCACATTTTTCGACCGATTCGAACCGTTCCACCATCCACACACTCCACTCACATTGGACATTCAAGCCAGCATGTTACCCTGTTCCGAAAATTCCCTGATTACCCAGAATTCCCCCCCATTGAAAATGAACGGGCAATATACAAACCTCTTTATAGCCCACATTTCTCGACCGATTCGAACCGTTCCGACATCCACACACTCCACTCACCCTGGACATTCAAACCGGCATGTTACCCCGTTCCAAAAAATCCCAAATTACCCGGAATTACCAGGAATTTCCCCTCATTGAAAATGAACGGGCAATGTACAAACCTCTTTATAGCCCACATTTCTCAACCGATTCGAACCATTCCACCATCCACACACTCCACTCATCCTGGTCATTCAAGCCAGCTTTTTATCCTTGTTCCGAAAATTCCCTGATTACCAGGAATTTCCAGGAATTTCCCCCTGTTGAAAATGAACGGGCAATATACAAACCTCTTTATAGCCCACATTTGTAGACCGATTCGAACCGTTCCAACATCCACACACTCCACTCACCCTGGACATTCAAGCCGGCATGTTACCCCGTTCCAAAAATTCCCTAAATAACCAGGAATTTCCCCCCATTGAAAATGAACGGGCCATATACAAACCTCTTTATAGCCCACATTTCTCGACCGATTCGAACCGTTCCAACATCCACACACTCCACTCACCCTGGACATTCAAGCCAGCATGTTACCTCGTTCCAAAAATTCCCTGACTACCCAGAATTCCCCCCATTGAAAATGAACGGGCAATATACAAACCTTTTTATAGCCCACATTTCTAGACCGATTCGAACCGTTCCGACATCCACACACTCCACTCACATTGGACATTCAAGCCGGCATGTTACCCCGTTCCGAAAATTCCCTGATTCCCCGGAATGACCAGGAATTTCCCCCCATTGAAAATTAACGGGCCATATACAAACCTCTTTATAGCCCACATTTCTCGACCGATTCGAACCGTTCCAACATCCACACACTCCACTCACCCTGGACATTCAAGCCAGCATGTTACCTCATTCCGAAAATTCCCTGATTACCCGGAATTACCAGGAATTTCCCCCAGTTGAAAATGAACGGGTAATATACAAACCTCTTTATAGCCCACATTTCTCGACCGATTCGAACCGTTCCAACATCCACAGACTCCACTCACACTGGACAATCAAACTACCATTTTCCAAGTTTCGAAAAATTCCAGGAATTGCCCCAAAAATCCCCGTTTTCCAAAGCCCTATTTTCACCTTTCTGGAAAGTTTTCACAGTCCACATTTGTCAACCACTTTTGACCATTCTACTTTCAAAACATTCTTCTTTATTGGGACAACATTTTTTCATTTTCTTTGTACAAATTCCCGGTTTCCCCAAAAATTCCAGGAATTTCTATATACCAATTCTGAATTCAAACTGTTTTATTACCTCAGCATTTTTCAACCCATTCGAAAAATTCCAACCCTTTCCGTATCTATAAGGCCATGTGTTAGTATCAATATTTTCATGAAATGCCAGTTTTCCAGAAATTCACAAATGTCCAGGAAATTTCCATTCAAATGAATGGACGTATATTTACAGTTCCACCATCCACACACTCCACTCACCCTGGACATTACAGCCAGCATGTTTCCCCGTTCCGAAAATTCCCTGATTGCCCGGAATTACCAGGAATTTCCCCCCATTGAAAATGAACGGGCAATATACAAACCTCTTTATAGCCCACATTTCTCGACCGATTTGAACCGTTCCACCATCCACACACTCCACTCACATTGGACATTCAAGCCAGCATGTTACCCCGTTCCGAAAATTCCCTGATTCCCCGGAATTACCAGGAATTTCCCCCCATTGAAAATTAACGGGCCATATACAAACCTCTTTATAGCCCACATTTCTCGATCGATTCGAACCGTTCCAACATCCACACACTCCACTCACCCTGGACATTCAAGCCAGCATGTTACCCCGTTCCAAAAATTCCCTGATTCCCCGGAATTACCAGGAATTTCCCCCCATTGAAAATTAACGGGCCATATACAAACCTCTTTATAAGACCACATTTCTCGACCGATTCGAACCGTTCCGACATCCACACACTCCACTCACCCTGGACATTCAAGCCGGCATGTTACCCCGTTCCAAAAATTCCCTAAATAACCAGGAATTTCCCCCCATTGAAAATGAACGGGCAATATACAAACCTCTTTATAGCCCACATTTCTAGACCGATTCGAACCGTTCCAACATCCACACACTCCACTCACCCTGGACATTCAAGCCAGCATGTTACCCCGTTCCAAAAATTCCCTGATTACCCGGAATTACCAGGAATTTCCCCTCATTGAAAATGAACGTGCAATATACAAACCTCTTTATAGCCCACATTTCTCGACCGATTCGACCGTTCCAACATCCACACACCCCACTCACTTTGGACAATCAAACTACCATTTTCCAAGTTTCGAAAAATTCCAGGAATTGCCCCAAAAATCCCCGTTTTCCAAAGCCCTATTTTCACCTTTCTGGAAAGTTTTCACAGTCCACATTTGTCAACCACTTTTGACCATTCTACTTTCAAAACATTATTCTTTATTGGGACAACATTTTTTCATTTTCTTTGTACAAATTCCCGGTTTCCCCAAAAATTCCAGGAATTTCGAAATACCAATTCTGACTTCAAACTGTTTTATTACCTCAGCATTTTTCAACCCATTCGAAAAATTCCAACCCATTCAGTATCTACAAGGCCATATGTTAGTATCAATATTTTCATAAAATGCCAGTTTTCCAGAAATTCACAAATTTCCAGGAAATTTCCATTCAAATGAATGGACGTATATTTACCGTTCCACCATCCACACATCCACTCACCCTGGACATTACAGCCAGCATGTTTCCCCGTTCCGAAAATTCCCTGATTCCCCGGAATTACCAGGAATTTCCCCCCATTGAAAATTAACGGGCCATATACAAACCTCTTTATAGCCCACATTTCTCGACCGATTCGAACCGTTCCAACATCCACAGACTCCACTCACACTGGACAATCAAACTACCATTTTCCAAGTTTCGAAAAATTCCAGGAATTGCCCCAAAAATCCCCGTTTTCCAAAGCCCTATTTTCACCTTTCTGGAAAGTTTTCACAGTCCACATTTGTCAACCACTTTTGACCATTCTACTTTCAAAACATTCTTCTTTATTGGGACAACATTTTTTCATTTTCTTTGTACAAATTCCCGGTTTCCCCAAAAATTCCAGGAATTTCTATATACCAATTCTGAATTCAAACTGTTTTATTACCTCAGCATTTTTCAACCCATTCGAAAAATTCCAACCCATTCCGTATCTATAAGGCCATGTGTTAGTATCAATATTTTCATGAAATGCCAGTTTTCCAGAAATTCACAAATGTCCAGGAAATTTCCATTCAAATGAATGGACGTATATTTACCGTTCCACCATCCACACACTCCACTCACCCTGGACATTACAGCCAGCATGTTTCCCCGTTCCGAAAATTCCCTGATTGCCCGGAATTACCAGGAATTTCCCCCCATTGAAAATGAACGGGCAATATACAAACCTCTTTATAGCCCACATTTCTCGACCGATTTGAACCGTTCCACCATCCACACACTCCACTCACATTGGACATTCAAGCCAGCATGTTACCCCGTTCCGAAAATTCCCTGATTCCCCGGAATTACCAGGAATTTCCCCCCATTGAAAATTAACGGGCCATATACAAACCTCTTTATAGCCCACATTTCATGGCCGATTCGAACCTTTCCAACATCCACACACTCCACTCACCCTGGACATTCAAGCCAGCATGTTACCCTGTTCCGAAAATTCCCTGATTACCCGAAATCTCCCCCCATTGAAAATGAACGGGCAATATACAAACCTCTTTATAGCCCACATTTTTCGACCGATTCGAACCGTTTCAACATCCACACACTCCACTCACCCTGGACATTCAAGCCGGCATGTTACCCTGTTCCAAAAATTCCCTGATTACCAGGAATTTCCCCCCCATTGAAAATGAACGGGCAATATACAAACCTCTTCATAGCCCACATTTCTCGACCGATTCGAACCGTTCCAACATCCACAGACTCCACTCACACTGGACAATCAAACTACCATTTTCCAAGTTTCGAAAAATTCCAGGAATTGCCCCAAAAATCCCCGTTTTCCAAAGCCCTATTTTCACCTTTCTGGAAAGTTTTCACAGTCCACATTTGTCAACCACTTTTGACCATTCTACTTTCAAAACATTCTTCTTTATTGGGACAACATTTTTTCATTTTCTTTGTACAAATTCCCGGTTTCCCCAAAAATTCCAGGAATTTCTATATACCAATTCTGAATTCAAACTGTTTTATTACCTCAGCATTTTTCAACCCATTCGAAAAATTCCAACCCATTCCGTATCTATAAGGCCATGTGTTAGTATCAATATTTTCATGAAATGCCAGTTTTCCAGAAATTCACAAATGTCCAGGAAATTTCCATTCAAATGAATGGACGTATATTTACCGTTCCACCATCCACACACTCCACTCACCCTGGACATTACAGCCAGCATGTTTCCCCGTTCCGAAAATTCCCTGATTGCCCGGAATTACCAGGAATTTCCCCCCATTGAAAATGAACGGGCAATATACAAACCTCTTTATAGCCCACATTTCTCGACCGATTTGAACCGTTCCACCATCCACACACTCCACTCACATTGGACATTCAAGCCAGCATGTTACCCCGTTCCGAAAATTCCCTGATTCCACGGAATTACCAGGAATTTCCCCCCATTGAAAATTAACGGGCCATATACAAACCTCTTTATAGCCCACATTTCATGGCCGATTCGAACCTTTCCAACATCCACACACTCCACTCACCCTGGACATTCAAGCCAGCATGTTACCCTGTTCTGAAAATTCCCTGATTACCCGAAATCTCCCCCCATTGAAAATGAACGGGCAATATACAAACCTCTTTATAGCTCACATTTTTCGACCGATTCGAACCGTTCCAACATCCACACACTCCACTCACCCTGGACGTTCAAGCCGGCATGTTACCCTGTTCCAAAAATTCCCTGATTACCAGGAATTTCCCCCCCATTGAAAATTAACGGGCCATATACAAACCTCTTTATAGCCCACATTTCTCGACCGATTCGAACCGTTCCAACATCCACAGACTCCACTCACACTGGACAATCAAACTACCATTTTCCAAGTTTCGAAAAATTCCAGGAATTGCCCCAAAAATCCCCGTTTTCCAAAGCCCTATTTTCACCTTTCTGGAAAGTTTTCACAGTCCACATTTGTCAACCACTTTTGACCATTCTACTTTCAAAACATTCTTCTTTATTGGGACAACATTTTTTCATTTTCTTTGTACAAATTCCCGGTTTCCCCAAAAATTCCAGGAATTTCTATATACCAATTCTGAATTCAAACTGTTTTATTACCTCAGCATTTTTCAACCCATTCGAAAAATTCCAACCCATTCCGTATCTATAAGGCCATGTGTTAGTATCAATATTTTCATGAAATGCCAGTTTTCCAGAAATTCACAAATGTCCAGGAAATTTCCATTCAAATGAATGGACGTATATTTACCGTTCCACCATCCACACACTCCACTCACCCTGGACATTACAGCCAGCATGTTTCCCCGTTCCGAAAATTCCCTGATTGCCCGGAATTACCAGGAATTTCCCCCCATTGAAAATGAACGGGCAATATACAAACCTCTTTATAGCCCACATTTCTCGACCGATTTGAACCGTTCCACTATCCACACACTCCACTCACATTGGACATTCAAGCCAGCATGTTACCCCGTTCCGAAAATTCCCTGATTCCCCGGAATTACCAGGAATTTCCCCCCATTGAAAATTAACGGGCCATATACAAACCTCTTTATAGCCCACATTTCATGGCCGATTCGAACCTTTCCAACATCCACACACTCCACTCACCCTGGACATTCAAGCCAGCATGTTACCCTGTTCCGAAAATTCCCTGATTACCCGAAATCTCCCCCCATTGAAAATGAACGGGCAATATACAAACCTCTTTATAGCCCACATTTTTCGACCGATTCGAACCGTTTCAACATCCACACACTCCACTCACCCTGGACATTCAAGCCGGCATGTTACCCTGTTCCAAAAATTCCCTGATTACCAGGAATTTCCCCCCCATTGAAAATGAACGGGCAATATACAAACCTCTTCATAGCCCACATTTCTCGACCGATTCGAACCGTTCCAACATCCACAGACTCCACTCACACTGGACAATCA
Organism: Nerophis lumbriciformis; assembly: GCF_033978685.3. Lineage (NCBI taxonomy): Eukaryota > Metazoa > Chordata > Actinopteri > Syngnathiformes > Syngnathidae > Nerophis > Nerophis lumbriciformis. The sequence goes on from NC_084551.2 coordinate 52,912,576, forward strand.
AACTACCATTTTCCAAGTTTCGAAAAATTCCAGGAATTGCCCCAAAAATCCCCGTTTTCCAAAGCCCTATTTTCACCTTTCTGGAAAGTTTTCACAGTCCACATTTGTCAACCACTTTTGACCATTCTACTTTCAAAACATTCTTCTTTATTGGGACAACATTTTTTCATTTTCTTTGTACAAATTCCCGGTTTCCCCAAAAATTCCAGGAATTTCTATATACCAATTCTGAATTCAAACTGTTTTATTACCTCAGCATTTTTCAACCCATTCGAAAAATTCCAACCCATTCCGTATCTATAAGGCCATGTGTTAGTATCAATATTTTCATGAAATGCCAGTTTTCCAGAAATTCACAAATGTCCAGGAAATTTCCATTCAAATGAATGGACGTATATTTACCGTTCCACCATCCACACACTCCACTCACCCTGGACATTACAGCCAGCATGTTTCCCCGTTCCGAAAATTCCCTGATTGCCCGGAATTACCAGGAATTTCCCCCCATTGAAAATGAACGGGCAATATACAAACCTCTTTATAGCCCACATTTCTCGACCGATTTGAACCGTTCCACCATCCACACACTCCACTCACATTGGACATTCAAGCCAGCATGTTACCCCGTTCCGAAAATTCCCTGATTCCCCGGAATTACCAGGAATTTCCCCCCATTGAAAATTAACGGGCCATATACAAACCTCTTTATAGCCCACATTTCATGGCCGATTCGAACCTTTCCAACATCCACACACTCCACTCACCCTGGACATTCAAGCCAGCATGTTACCCTGTTCCGAAAATTCCCTGATTACCCGAAATCTCCCCCCATTGAAAATGAACGGGCAATATACAAACCTCTTTATAGCCCACATTTTTCGACCGATTCGAACCGTTCCAACATCCACACACTCCACTCACCCTGGACATTCAAGCCGGCATGTTACCCTGTTCCAAAAATTCCCTGATTACCAGGAATTTCCCCCCCATTGAAAATGAACGGGCAATATACAAACCTCTTCATAGCCCACATTTCTCGACCGATTCGAACCGTTCCAACATCCACACACTCCACTCACCCTGGACATTCCAACATTTCAGTTCCACTCACGGTGGTTTGGCACCTTGCAGCCATTAGGCATTCACATTCAATTCAACCATCCAAAGGAGGACAGTGCACAACACACCTGCGCGTGTTCACACACAGCAACGCACAGGTCAAATAAAAAAAGCAGGAAGAGATGCTGAGATGTCAACAGTGGTCAGACGTGGAGACAGTTTGATGAAGTGATCGCGGTCTGATAGGCGGCCAGACAGTAACCACTATTGTCTGTGCTCAAAACAAAACAAGCACACAATAGTGATAACAGCAGTCTGTCTGCACGCCTGCCGATAGCATCGCAGCAAGGGGGGTCAGGGTGAAGCGATAGTAGAACGCTGCACATGCGAAGGCAGAAACCGTAGAAAAAGAAGCTGAAAGTGAAGTTGATGAACGCCTCATTGGAGCGTCGCGCGGAGGATCAGGTGACGGGAAGGAGGAAGTTGTCTCACGGCAGAAGAGGTACGAGGGGAAATCACTGGCTATTGCTTTGCAACGTTCACGCCGCTGCCTGGAGAACCCTAACCAGGGCCACACCTGCCTAAATTGGGGCCTTAATAATTCCTCTTAAGGCCCAAGCTGTTTGTTTACATGCTTTTTTTAATTTATCTTTGCTATTTGGGCTTACTGGACCCTAATTAGAATAAAAACTAAGAATCATCTTTTGATATGATGTACTTAGTCCATAAGTACACAAACGTGTACATCATGTTTAGTGATATGCTGTTTCTTATTTTTACATTCCCCCCCCAAATTCCATTGTATGTTATACTTTTCTGACACCACCAGATGGCAGTATAAGTGTCCACATAAGTGGCCATAAGACCCCAATTCAGTAGTGTACACAATTTTGGAAATAAGACCTAAAAGGTGCTGTCCACGCATGTGGCCACTAAGCCTTTAGAGCAGGGGTAGGGAACCTATGGCTCTTGAGCCAGCTGTGGCTCTTTTGATGACTGCATCTGGCTCTCAGATAAATCTTAGCTGACATTGATTAACAGGATAAGTAATGAATAGTTCCGCTGGTAATCACAGTGTTAAAAATAACGTTCAAAATATAAAACCATTAATCCATCCATCCGTTTTCTACCAAGAAGTGGCATTAATGGTAAGATGTATTTTATTTATTATTGGTTAGCTTCAGAATAACAATGTTATTAAAGGGGAACATTATCATCAGACCTATGTAAGCGTCAATATATACCTTGATGTTGCAGAAAAAAGACCATATATTTTTTTAACCGATTTCCGAACTCTAAATGGGTGAATTTTGGCGAATTAAACGCCTTTCTATTATTCGCTCTCGGAGCGATGACGTCACATCGGGAAGCAATCCGCCATTTTCTCAAACACAGAGTCAAATCAGCTCTGTTATTTTCCGGTTTTTCGACTGTTTTCCGTACCTTGGAGACATCATGCCTCGTCGGTGTGTTGTCGGAGGGTGTAACAACACGAACAGGGACGGATTCAAGTTGCACCAGTGGCCCAAAGATGCCAAAGTGGCAAGAAATTGGACGTTTGTTCCGCACACTTTACCGACGAAAGCTATGCTACGACAGAGATGGCAAGAATGTGTGGATATCCTGCGACACTCAAAGCAGATGCATTTCCAACGATAAAGTCAAAGAAATCTGCCGCCAGACCCCCATTGAATCTGCCGGAGTGTGTGAGAAATTCAGGGACAAAGGACCTCGGTAGCACGGCAAGCAATGGCGGCAGTTTGTTCCCGCAGACGAGCGAGCTAAACCCCCCTGGATGTCTTGGCTCACACCGTCAAGAGAAAAATATCGACCCTAGCTTCCCTGGCCTGCTGACATCAACTCCAAAACTGGACAGATCAGCTTTCAGGAAAAGAGCACGGATGAGGGTGTCTACAGAATATATTAATTGATGAAAATTGGGCTGTCTGCACTCCCAAAGTGCATGTTGTTGCCAAATGTATTTCATATGCTGTAAACCTAGTTCACAGTTGTCCCGTGTCGCTGGCTGTCGTGTCGTTTTCTTCGGTTTCGCTTGCATACGGTTCAAACCGATATGGCTCAATAGCTTCAGTTTCTTCTTCAATTTCGTTTTCGCTACCTGCCTCCACACTACAACCATCCGTTTCAATACATGCGTAATCTGTTGAATCGCTTAAGCCGCTGAAATCCGAGTCTGAATCCGAGCTAATGTCGCTATAGCTTGCTGTTCTATGCGCCATGTTTGTTTGTGTTGGCATCACTATGTGACGTCACAGGAAAATGGACGGGTGGTTAAAATCAGGCACTTTGAAGCTTTTTTTAGGGATATTGCGTGATGGGTAAAGTCCATGGTTCTCGCCCGGAAAAGGGTGGAGTGCCATCTCCGGGTTGGGGAGGAGATCTTGCCCCAAGTGGAGGAGTTCAAGTACCTCGGAGTCTTGTTCACGAGTGAGGGAAGAGTGGATGGTGAGATGGACAGGCGGATCGGTGCGGCGTCTTCAGTAATGCGGACGCTGTATCGATCCGTTGTGGTGAAGAAGGAGCTGAGCCGGAAGGCAAAGCTCTCAATTTACCGGTTGATCTACGTTCCCATCCTCACCTATGGTCATGAGCTTTGGGTTATGACCGAAAGGACAAGATCACGGGTACAAGCGGCCGAAATGAGTTTCCTCCGCCGGGTGGCGGGGCTCTCCCTTAGAGATAGGGTGAGAAGCTCTGTCATCCGGGGAGAGCTCAAAGTAAAGCCGCTGCTCCTCCGCATGGAGAGGAGCCAGATGAGGTGGTTCGGGCATCTGGTCAGGATGCCACCCGAACGCCTCCCTAGGGAGGTGTTTAGGGCACGTCCGACCGGTAGGAGGCCGCGGGGAAGACCCAGGACACGTTGGGAAGACTATGTCTCCCGGCTGGCCTGGGAACGCCTCGGGGTCCCACAGGAAGAGCTGGACGAAGTGGCTGGGGAGAGGGAAGTCTGGGCTTCCCTGCTTAGGCTGCTGCCCCCGCGACCCGACCTCGGATAAGCGGAAGAAGATGGATGGATGGTAAAATTTTGAATTTTTTTTCGAAAAATATAATAAGCCACTGGGAACTGATTTTTTATGGTTTTAACCCTTCTGAAATTGTGATAATGTTCCCCTTTAAAAAGAATAAGAGACTTATTATACTCTAAAAATGTTGGTCTTACTTAAAAATGCACGCATTTAGTTGTATTTAGTGTTAAAAAATATTGTATGGCTCTCACGGAAATACATTTTAAAATATTTGGCTTTCATGGCTCTCTCAGACAAAAAGGTTCCCGACCCCTGCTTTAGAGGATTTTTACAGAATTAGACCTCATTACAAAACTGTTCCACACTGGAAACTATTTTTATTAGCGCTGGGAATCTTTTGGGCACCACACCATTCCATTCCTGGGGGTAACTATTCAATTCAGAATCGATTCCCGATTCAAAATCAAGACTTGTTAATAACATTGGGTGCCAGTTCTGTGATTAACTACATAACATTTCTATATGACTTCAAAGAAAACTGGTTTTGTTGAATAACGTGCCAACTTCACTGGTTAAAAATGGGCGGAGCCAGCAACAAATGAAGCTCTCTGCATAGAAAGTAGATGTTTTGGCATATGAACTAGTTTTTAGTTAGTCCAGAAGTGCGGAAGAAAAAGGAGCATTTCGGGACAGGAAAGAAAAGGCCTGACAAGGACTCATGCGGGTCCCGACTAAGTGGACCCAGACCGGTTCATAGAGAAAGTCAACAGGACCGTAGAGTCAAAGTCTCCTATTGATGACGTGCTCAGTTCTGCGATCATGCCTGTCGGGGCGGCGTGAACCCGGGAGCTAAAACACGAGCAAGTGATTGATGAGCTG
>NC_084551.2:52922500-52950000 GCF_033978685.3 Nerophis lumbriciformis
TGAAAAATTTCAACACCAACCATTTCAACTCATTCAGACCATTCAAGCTTTTTTTACAATTTCAAAAAAATTCCCGATTTTCCCGAAATTCCCAATTTTTCTGAAATTCCCATTGAAATCAATGGGACATTCTTCAAAGTTCTACAATTCCCACATTTTTCATCTGATTCAAACTGTTCCAACTTCAAAATATTCAGCCTGTTCAGAAATTGTGTGCTCTACTTCAACAATTGTAAAAAGAAATTCCAGGATTTCCCAAAATTACTTTTTTTATTTTTATTTTTATTGCATTTTCCTCTTTCAAAATGAATTGGCCATTTTTCAAACTTCCACCATTTCCACATTTTTCAACAGATTCAAACCATTCCACCTTCAACACATTTCACCATCCTGGAAATTCAAACTATAATTTTTCCAAGTTCAAAAAAATTCCAGGATTTTCCAGAATTCATGCTTTTCCAAAGCCCTATTTCCACCCTTTTTTCTGTCGACTACTCACACATTTTCTGCAATTCCCACATTTTTTACGCATTTCAACCGTTCAAAAAATTCCTCTTAATCAGGACAAAAAATTAAGTTGTTTTTTGAACTGGAAAAATTCCCGGTTTTCCCCAAATTCCAGGAATTCCGTAATACCATTTCTCAATTCAACATGTTACAACTTCAACATTTGTCGACCGATTTGAAAAATGTCAACACCAACCATTTCAACTCTTTCAGACATTCAAGTTATTTACCATTTGCAAAAAAATTCCCGCTTTTCCCGAAATTCCCAATTTTTCTGAAATTCCCATCGAAATAAATGGGACATTCTTCAAAGTTCCACAATTTCCACATTTTTCATCTGATTCAAACTGTTCCAACTTCAAAATATTCAGCCTGTTCAGGAATTGTGTGCTCTACTTGAACTATTTTAAAAAGAAATTCCAGAATTTCCCATTATTCCTTTTTTTTTTTTTTTTTGCATTTTCCCCATTCAAATTGAATTGGCCACTTTTCAAACTTCCACCATTTCCATATTTTTCAACAGATTCAAACCATTCCAACTTCAACACATTCCACCATTCTGGAAATTCAAACTATCATTTTTCCAAGTTAAAAAAAATTCCAGAATTTTCCAGAATTCTTGCTTTTCCAAAGCCCTATTTCCACCCTTTTATCTGTCGACTACTTCTTCCACATTTTTTTACGCATTTCAACCGTTCCACCATCAGGACATTCCTCTTAATCAAGACAAAAATCAAAGTTGTTTTTTGAACTAGAAAAATTCCCGGTTTTCCCAAAATTCCAGGAATTCCAAAATACCATTTCTCAATTCAACATGTTACAACTTCAACATTTGTCGACCGATTTGAAAAATTTCAACACCAACCATTTCAACTCATTGAGACATTCAAGTTATTTACCATTTTCAAAAAAATTCCCGCTTTTCCCGAAATTCCCAATTTTTCTGAAATTCCCATTGAAATCAATGGGACATTCTTCAAAGTTCCACAATTTCCACATTTTTCATCTGATTCAAACTGTTCCAACTTCAAAATATTCATCCTGTTCAGGAATTGTGTGATCTACTTCAACTATTGTAAAAAGAAATTCCAGAATTTCCCATTATTCCTTTTTTTTTTTTTTTTTTTTTTTGCATTTTCCCCATTCAAATTGAATTGGCCACTTTTCAAACTTCCACCATTTCCATATTTTTCAACAGATTCAAACCATTCCACCTTCAACACATTCCACCATTCTGGAAATTCAAACTATCATTTTTCCAAGTTCAAAAAAATTCCAGGATTTTCCAGAATTCTTGCTTTTCCAAAGCCCTATTTCCACCCTTTTATCTGTCGACTACTTCTTCCACATTTTTTTTTACGCATTTCAACCGTTCCACCATCAAGACATTCCTCTTAATCAGGATAAAAATCAAAGTTGTTTTTTGAACTAGACAAATTCCCGGTTTTCCCCAAATTCCAGGAATTCTGTAATACCATTTCTCAATTCAACATGTTACAACTTCAACATTTGTCGACCGATTTGAAAAATGTCAACACCAACCATTTCAACTCATTGAGAAATTCAAGTTATTTACCATTTTCAAAAAAATTCCCAATTTTTCTGAAATTCCCATTGAAATCAATGGGACATTCTTCAAAGTTCCACAATTTCCACATTTTTCATCTGATTCAAACTGTTCCAACTTCAAAATATTCAGCCTGTTCACGAATTGTGTGATCTACTTCAACTATTGTAAAAAGAAATTCCAGAATTTCCCATTATTCCTTTTTTTTTTTTTTTTTTTTTTTTTTTTTTTTGCATTTTCCCCATTCAAATTGAATTGGTCACTTTTCAAACTTCCACCATTTCCATATTTTTCAACAGATTCAAACCATTCCACCTTCAACACATTCCACCATTCTGGAAATTCAAACGATCATTTTTCCAAGTTAAAAAAAATTCCAGGATTTTCCAGAATTCTTGCTTTTCCAAAGCCTTTTTTCCACCCTTTTATCTGTCGACTACTTCTTCCACATTTTTTTTAACGCATTTCAACCGTTCCACCATCAAGACATTCCTCTTAATCAGGATAAAAATCTAAGTTGTTTTTTGAACTAGAAAAATTCCCGGTTTTCCCCAAATTCCAGGAATTCCGTAATACCATTTCTCAATTCAACATGTTACAACTTCAACATTTGTCGACCGATTTGAAAAATTTCAACACCAACCATTTCAACTCATTGAGAAATTCAAGTTATTTACCATTTTCAAAAAAATTCCCATTTTTTCTGAAATTCCCATTGAAATCAATGGGACTTTCTTCAAAGTTCTACAATTCCCACATTTTTCATCTGATTCAAACTGTTCCAACTTCAAAATATTCAGCCTGTTCAGAAATTGTGTGCTCTACTTCAACAATTGTAAAAAGAAATTCCAGGATTTCCCATAATTACTTTTTTTTTTTTTTTTTTTGCATTTTCCCCATTCAAAATGAATTGGCCATTTTTCAAACTTCCACCATTTCCACATTTTTCAACAGATTCAAACCATTCCACCTTCAACACATTTCACCATCGTGGAAATTCAAACTATAATTTTTCCAAGTTCAAAAAAATTCCAGGATTTTCCAGAATTCATGCTTTTCCAAAGCCCTATTTCCACCCTTTTTTTTTCTGTCGACTACTCCTTCCACATGAGTGCCATTAATAGTACTGTGATTCTGTATGGTATCCATCCTTAGTTAAAACTAATATATTTTTCCAAAAACAAAATCTGGTTTAGTGTTCCTTAGGATGACATTTTCATACAGCATGATTATAAAACATTATTACATTAAAGGGGAACATTATCACCAGACCTATGTAAGCGTCAATATATACCTTGATGTTGCAGAAAAAAGACCATATATTTTTTTAACCGATTTCCGAACTCTAAATGGGTGAATTTTGGCGAATTAAACGCCTTTCTATTATTCGCTCTCGGAGCGATGACGTCACATCGGGAAGCAATCCGACATTTTCTCAAACACCGAGTCAAATCAGCTCTGTTATTTTCCGTTTTTTCGACTGTTTTCCGTACCTTGGAGACATCATGCCTCGTCGGTGTGTTGTCGGAGGGTGTAACAACACGAACAGGGACGGATTCAAGTTGCACCAGTGGCCCAAAGATGCAAAAGTGGCAAGAAATTGGACGTTTGTTCCGCACACTTTACCCACGAAAGCTATGCTACGACAGAGATGGCAAGAATGTGTGGATATCCTGCGACACTCAAAGCAGATGCATTTCCAACGATAAAGTCAAAGAAATCTGCCGCCAGACCCCCATTGAATCTGCCAGAGTGTGTGAGCAATTCAGGGACAAAGGACCTCGCTAGCACGGCAAGCAATGGCGGCAGTTTGTTCCCGCAGACGAGCGAGCTAAACCCCCTGGATGTCTTGGCTCACACCGTCCCTTATGCCACCGAAGATGATCAAGAGAAGAATATCGACCCTAGCTTCCCTGGCCTGCTGACATCAACTCCAAAACTGGACAGTTCAGCTTTCAGGAAAAGAGCGCAGATGAGGGTATGTCTACAGAATATATTAATTGATGAAAATTGGGCTGTCTGCACTCTCAAAGTGCATGTTGTTGCCAAATGTATTTCATATGCTGTAAACCTAGTTCATAGTTGTTAGTTTCCTTTAATGCCAAACAAACACATACCAATCGTTGGTTAGAAGGCGATCGCCGAATTCGTCCTCGCTTTCTCCCGTGTCGCTGGCTGTCGTGTCGTTTTCGTCGGTTTCGCTTGCATACGCTTCAAACCGATATGGCTCAATAGCTTCAGTTTCTTCTTCAATTTCGTTTTCGCTACCTGCCTCCACACTACAACCATCCGTTTCAATACATGTGTAATCTGTTGAATCGCTTAAGCCGCTGAAATCCGAGTCTGAATCCGAGCTAATGTCGCTATAGCTTGCTGTTCTATCTGCCATGTTTGTTTGTGTTGGCATCACTGTGTGATGTCACAGGAAAATGGACGGGTGTATATAACGATGGTTAAAATCAGGCACTTTGAAGCTTTTTTTAGGGATATTGCGTGATGGGTAAAATTTTGAAAAAAACTTCGAAAAATAAAATAAGCCACTGGGAACTGATTTTTAATGATTTTAACCGTTCTGAAATTGTGATAATGTTCCCCTTTAAAGTATGATTCACATTCAGAATGTTCCATCCTTCTATATATGGTAGTTGGAGTTGCAGACAACTTCATTACTGCTAAATAGCAGTTTTCAGTAATGTCACAGAAGATGCAGGATTTGCTTGATTTAACATTTAAGTGGTGAAACTTCCTATAAGAGGACATCTGTAGTGCTGTATTCTGACCATCATTTTTTATTTATTTATTTTTAAATGGTCCTAAGTAGTCACGTACAAATTTGTGTGAATTATGCAAAATGATTTAAATGTGGTCCCCATGAACCATATGAGCTCTTTTTTCCCCAGGGGCCCCAGTAAGAATGATCAGCACATTACTTCATCAATCCAGAGATTTAAAGACGTGTATGAGATAACTGGCCACCTCATTTTGTTTATGCCCCCACAACCTGTAGAAAGGCTGGTCCCCACAAGTCATGATCAAAAATTTGGTCCCCATTCCAAATGATAACCAGTATGTGTGTGTGTGTGTGTGTGTGTGTGTGTGTGTGTGTGTGTGTGTGTGTGTGGTGTTTAGTCTGAAGCCATATTTAGTCTTTCTGGTTCCAAAAGGAGGCCTATAATCACACAGAACCTTTCTCTTCTCATTACACACACACACACACACACACACACACACACACACACACACACACACGCACACACACACACACACACACACACACACACACACACACACACACACACACACACACACACACACACACACACACATATACACACACTCAGGCCTGTCATTAAATGTTCACACTAACCTCCCAGGCAGCACGCGTATCAAGCGTGTGTACGTGGACACACATGGTCACATGACGCATTCTGAATAATGATATGATGATTGTATATTATGTGTCATGGCCTGTCAATGTCGGACCGACCTTATTTGGTGTTTCCTGTATTTGGGTCCTGTTTACCGCTCTTATTTTAGTTCCACTTCCGGTCTGGTTCCAACCTAGACACACCTGTTCCGGATTGCCAATCAGGCTTCTATATATGCCAGACAAGGCTGCATCGTTGTTTCATGTTTTGTCTTGACAGCTTTCCCCATGCTTCCTGTGCACTTTCCTGCTGCACTAGTCCTTAGTATCCTTGATTTTGGACTTCTTTAAGAGGGTCTCAAACGTCTGGAATCCGTTTTTTGGGGAAGAAGCTACTGTCTTTTGAGTTTTATTAAAGGGGAACATTATCACAATTTCAGAAGGGTTAAAACCATTAAAAATCAGTTCCCAGTGGCTTATTTTATTTTTCGAAGTTTTTTTCAAAATTTTACCCATCACGCAATATCCCTAAAAAAAGCTTCAAAGTGCCTGATTTTAACCATCGTTATATACACCCGTCCATTTTCCTGTGACGTCACACAGTGATGCCAATACAAACAAACATGGCGGATAGAACAGCAAGATATAGCGACATTAGTTCGGATTCAGACTAAGATTTCAGCGGCTTAAGCGAAATTGAAGAAGAAATTGAAGCTATTGAGCCATATCGGTTTGAACCGTATGCAAGCGAAACCGACGAAAACGACACGACAGCCAGCGACACGGGAGAAAGCGAGGACGAATTCGGCGATCGCCTTCTAACCAATGATTGGTATGTGTTTGTTTTTAAGTGTTGCAATGTTTTTAAGCTAAATTATTGGTAAACACAGTTTATGTATAATAATTTACGTAAAACCGCGAGTAATGAATAAAGTTTTCATCAATTAATATATTCTGTAGACATACCCTCATCCGCTCTCTTTTCCTGAAAGCTGATCTGTCCAGTTTTGGAGTTGATGTCAGCAGGCCAGGGAAGCTAGGGTCGATATTCTTCTCTTGATCATTTTCGGTGGCATAAGGGACGGTGTGAGCCAAGACATCCAGGGGGTTTAGCTCGCTCGTCTGCGGGAACAAACTGCCGCCATTGCTTGCCGTGCTACCGAGGTCCTTTGTCCCTGAATTTCTCACACACTCCGGCAGATTCAATGGGGGTCTGGCGGAAGATTTCTTTGACTTTATTGTTGGAAATGCATCTGCTTTGAGTGTCGCAGGATATCCACACATTCTTGCCATCTCTGTCGTAGCATAGCTTTCGTGGGTAAAGTGTGCGGAACAAACGTCCAATTTCTTGCCACTTTGGAATCTTTGGGCCACTGGTGCAACTTGAATCCGTCCCTGTTCGTGTTGTTACACCCTCCGACAACACACCGACGAGGCATGATGTCTCCAAGGTACGGAAAACAGTCAAAAAAACGGAAAATAACAGAGCTGATTTGACTCGGTGTTTGAGAAAATGGTGGATTGCTTCCCGATGTGACGTCATGGCTCCGAGAGCGAATAATAGAAAGGCGTTTAATTCGCCAAAATTCACCCATTTAGAGTTCGGAAATCGGTTAAAAAAATATATGGTCTTTTTTCTGCAACATCAAGGTATATATTGACGCTTACATAGGTCTGGTGATAATGTTCCCCTTTAAATTCCCAATCGGTTCCTGTGGTCTGAGCACTGTCTCCTTCACCTTTCCCTGATTGGCAACCTAGCAACACCTGTTCCAGATTCCCAATAAGGCTTCTATATATGAGTTTCATGTTTTGTCATGCCATTGCTTCCCCCATGCACCTGCTGCACTAGTCTTTAGTATTTCTTATCAAAGACTCTTCTTGTCTGCCCGCCGTCTCCCGTTCTTGGGGTCACAACTACCAATATCATGCCAGTTCCAAACAAAATACTCCAGCCAGCGAGTGACTTCGCAGGGACGCCCCGTCGGCGACTTGGTGCCAGCTTTTTGAACCACACAATTGCTGGAAGACTTGCGAGGCCAGGTTCGACCGTCTTTTCGCCGGTGAAGTGGTCGCCAGCTCAGCCTTCCGGGGTTCTGCTGCAGATGCCACTTCCAGTTCTGCCACCGGTGGGTCTATTCCAGATGCTATCGTCTCCAAGACGCCCGCCCAGCAATCAACCTCCACGCCGGCCGCAGCAGGGGGCCTTTCCACGCACCCCCTATAGGCCAACAGCGTCATCGTCCGGGACTTGGGCGTGGACCTCCGCGGTTGAGGAGCACCCATCCCGTTAGCCCCCTCGTCGGCCACACCATGGAATCCCCCGGTGCCAGCAACAACAACCCCCAGGGCTTGGGCATCACACGCTTCTGATCCTCCTCTTCGCCACGCTCTTTGACCCTACTTTTAGTCCTCTTTCCACCCACTCTTGATTTTGGACTTTTTAAGAGGGTCTTGAACATCTGGAATCCGTTTTTTGGGGAAGAAACTACTGTCTTTTGAGTTTTGTTGAATTCTGTAATTGGTTTCTGTTTAACGCTCTTATTTTAGTTCCCCTTCAGGTCTGGCTACACCACTTCTCTGGTCTGGGAACTGTCTCCTTCACCTTTCCCTCGTTGGCAAACTAGACAACTCTTGGTAGTTCCGGGTAATCAGGGAATTTTCATAACCTGGAATCATGCTAGTTTGAATGTCTACGGTGAGTGGAGTGTGTGGATGTTTGAACGGTTCAGATTGGATGAGAAATGTGGGATATGCAGCTGATTTCCCATTCATTGTCAATGGGGAGAAAATTCTGGGAAACCCGGGAATTTTAAGGGAAAACATGTTTTGCGTTATACATGTGTAAAGAGCAGTGTGGGCGCATGGTTTTCCTGGGGTTGGTGTTGGAGTTTTTCAGAACGTGCGAAAAATGTTGACGTAGTGACAGTTTGAATTTAAATGGGTATTTCGGAATTCCTGGAATTTCGGGAAAATTGGGAATTTTTACGAAAAGAAAAATGGTAGTTTTGTTGTACCAATCAGGAAGAATGTTTTGAAGGTGGAATGATCAAAAACGATTGAAAAATGTGGACTGTGAAAACTTTCCAGGAAGAGGTGAAAATAGGGCTTTGGAAAACCAGAAATTCTGGGAATTCCTGGAATTTTTTTTTAACTTGGAAAATGTTAGTTTGATTGTACAAAGTGAGTGAAGTATGTGGATGGTGGAACGGTTCCAATCGTTTTTAGAAATGTAGGAATTGTGTAAGTTCGAAAAATGGCTAATTCATTCTAAATGGGAAAACTGATCCGGAAAACCGGAAATTTGGGGTAATCTAGGACTTTTTTTGGTGGGGAGTAGTTCACGATTCCCGGTCGAGCCAAACGTTTTAGTACTATAGAACGGTTCCGATCGGATGAAAACTGTGGGCTGTGGAGCGCGATAAAGTTTTGCGGCGGAATAATAATAAACAGATCGTTTTTTGGTGTGATTGCACAAAAATAAAAAGCTTATTGACTACAAAGGCGGACATGCGCACACTTTCGGGACTTATGCAGATCCCAAATACACAACAGCAGGTACCAATTGGTAGGAAAAGTTGGTTTTGCATAATATTGCGAAACAAAGGGGAGATAATATGTCTCCTAATAGGTGCCATAATAATATGCGTATGTTGAAGCACAGTACGTCTGACTATCCGGCAAACGGTGCGGCTTTGTAGCTTTCCAAAGTCGTACTAAAACATTCTGACAGATTTTTGAGGACTGTATGTAATCTTCTATATTCTGCTTGCTTGCTAGCATCATTTATCAAACAGGTGTCACCCTGCAGTTCACAAGTATCTTTCATGTGTGACTGCCATCTACTGGTCACAATTATCATTATACTTTGTACCCAAAAAAAAAAAAAAAAAAAAAAAAATGCTTCGAGGTCGACAACCAGAATGAATCTGTACATCGGGTTTTAAGGCGCACTGTCGATTTTTGAGAAAATGATAGGATTTAAGTGTGCCTTATAGTGCAAAAAATACAGTAATAAAATATGGTGGGTCTTCAACAGAGAAGTAGATGCTTGAATGCTGCAAAACGTCCGTGAACAGACAGGACTCTTGTGTACACACATACACAAAGTGTCCCACAGTGCGTGCATCTCACACCTGACGCAGTCCAGACAGGAAACATCGGCGTACGCATGCGCAAACACACACACTACGGGCAGCAGAAGCGGGGTTAAGGTTGATGGTTTTGGTTGTGGTCCCAGTTTAAATGACTATTCAAACTACTATCCTCCTTCAAAACCGCTCTAAAACAACACCTCCAGACAACTTCAACCCTTGACTAACACCCTCCCTTCCACATCCCACCTCCCCGGATTGTAAATAATCAAATGTAGATACTTGTTCTTATGCTTTCTGAACTCACTTTATTCACTGCTCGTTGTACATATCCTACCAAGTCAGACCTACCCGACCAACCCCCCGGATTGTAAATAATGTAAATAATTCAATGTACCGTATTTTTCGGACTATAAGTCGCAGTTTTTTTCATAGTTTGGCCGGGGGTGCGACTTATACTCAGGAGCGACTTATGTGTGAAATGATTAAAGGGGAACATTATCACCAGACCTATGTAAGCGTCAATATATACCTTGATGTTGCAGAAAAAAGACCATATATTTTTTTAACCGATTTCCGAACTCTAAATGGGTGAATTTTGGCGAATTAAACACCTTTCTAGTATTCGCTCTCGGAGCGATGACGTCACATCGGGAAGCAATCCAACATTTTCTCAAACACTGAGTCAAATCAGCTCTGTTATTTTCCGTTTTTTTCGACTGTTTTCCGTACCTTGGAGACATCATGCCTCGTCGGTGTGTTGTCGGAGGGTGTAACAACACGAACAGGGACGGATTCAAGTTGCACCAGTGGCCCAAAGATGCGAAAGTGGCAAGAAATTGGACGTTTGTTCCGCACATTTTACCGACGAAAGCTATGCTACGACAGAGATGGCAAGTGTGGAGAGGCAGGGCCGGCGGTCCGACACCGGGGCCCGCTCCACGATGCCGGCGAGGGGGCGTGGCCTGCGGACCCGCGTCCAAATGGACTACAGGTGCGTGGGTCGGGCAGCTGGGCACAATCAGATAATCTGTCTGTGTATAAAAGGGTGACAGCCGAGAGAGACGGGAGGAGAGGTGGAGAGCAAGAGGCAAAACGCATAGCACAGTACACCGCGAGAGCGAGACGGAGAAAAGGCAGCTGCTGAAAAGCACGCCAAAGGCGACGTGCTGCTGAAAAGCAGACGGCGGACGGGAGGAAACCATCCTCTGCTACCACGCGAACGATGGCGACGTGCTGCTGAAAAGTAGACGGCGAACGACGGTGACGTGCTGCTGAAAAGCAGACGGCGGACGGGAGGAAACCATCCTCTGCTACCACGCGAACGACGGCGACGTGCTGCTGAAAAGTAGACGGCGGACGACGGCAACGTGCTGCTGAAAAGCAGACGGCGGACGGAAGGAAACCATTCGTGTGCTCACGTAAGAAAAGGCAGCTGCTGAAAATCACGCCAAAGACTCTGTTCCCAAAAAAATAAAGAAGTCTAAACCATCTCACGACAATGTCTTCCCTGGAATGGTCCTGAGAACTCACCCGGAAGCAAGGGTCTTCCACAGCAAGAATGTGTGGATATCCTGCGACACTCAAAGCAGATGCATTTCCAACGATAAAGTCAAAGAAATCTGCCGCCAGACCCCCATTGAATCTGCCAGAGTATGTGAGCAATTCAGGGACAAAAAACCTCGGTAGCACGGCAAGCAATGGCGGCAGTTTGTTCCCGCAGACGAGCGAGCTAAACCCCCTGGATGTCTTGGCTCACACCGTCCCTTATGCCACCGAAGATGATCAAGAGAAGAATATCGACCCTAGCTTCCCTGGCCTGCTGACATCAACTCCAAGACTGGACAGATCAGCTTTCAGGAAAAGAGAGTGGATGAGGGTATGTCTACAGAATATATTAATTGATGAAAACTTTATTCATTACTCGCGGTTTTACGTAAATTATTATACATAAACTGTGTTTACCAATAATTTAGCTTAAAAACATTACAACACTTAAAAACAAACACATACCAATCGTTGGTTAGAAGGCGATCGCCGAATTTGTCCTGGCTTTCTCCCGTGTCGCTGGCTATCGTGTCGTTTTCGTCGGTTTCGCTTGCATACGGTTCAAACCGATATGGCTCAATAGCTTCAATTTCTTCTTCAATTTCGCTTAAGCCGCTGAAATCCGAGTCTGAATCCGAGCTAATGTCGCTATCCCTTGCTGTTCCATCCGCCATGTTTGTTTGTATTGGCATCACTATGTGACGTCACAGGAAAATGGACGGGTGTTTATAACAATGGTTAAAATCAGGCACTTTGAAGCTTTTTTTAGGGATATTGCGTGATGGGTAAAATTTTGAAAAAAACTTCGAAAAATAAAATAAGCCACTGGAAACTGATTTTTAATGGTTTTAACCCTTCTGAAATTGTAATAATGTTCCCCTTTAACATACTTGCCAACCCTCCCGGATTTTCCGGGAGACTCCCGAAATTCAGCGCCTCTCCCGAAAACCTCCCGGGACAAATTTTCTCCCGAAAATCTCCCGAAATTCAGGCGGAGCTGGAAGCCACGCCCCCTCCAGCTCCATGCGGACCTGAGTGATGTGTCAACAGCCTGTATTCACGTCCGCTTTCCCACAACACACGTTATAACTGTAGAATGATCGAGGGCGAGTTCTTGGTTTCTTATGTGGGTTTATTGTTAGGCAGTTTCATTAACGTCCTCCCAGTGCGGTAACAATACACAACAACAGCAGTCATGGTTTATTCTACCGTAAAGCAGTTCGTCTGCCGTAAACAGCAATGTTGTTGTAATATATTGAGTTGGAGGCAATAACCAGGCGAGGTGATGAAGTACGTCTCTTTACTGTAGACTTCAGAACAGACTCACACACTTGACGTCAGGTGCGCAACACCACGTAAATCGTTGGCCAACCAAAAAGTAACCCCAGGACGCTATAGCCAACATTCACCAGGAGATGGCAACATACAAACATAGATCACTCTATAACATTCCTCCCCTTTTAGAAATGTAGAAGTTACTCAAAAGAAATAAACAACCCAACCAAAAAATGCAGCAGCTCAATTAAAAAACTGTACTTAAGCCACATTATTTTCTTTTTTTTTTAGTACTGAACTCTTAACCCTCATTTGTAAAAAAAATAACATGCTTATTATACAAACAGTATTTGTACACCTTTAACACAGATTTTTATACGGTCTTCAGAGATTCAGTTTTTTTGGTGGTACTCGAAACCTTTCTGGGTACCTGCGAAAGGGTGTTCAGCATGGTTGGAAAATTAGTGACAGAGAATAGAACAAGAATGGACAATTCAACCCTTAACTCAACAATGAGTAGATGAGTGTTATGTGTGTGTATATGCGTAAATAAATGAACACTGAAATTCAAGTATTTCTTTTATTTATATATATATATATATATATATATATATATATATATATATATATATATATATATATATATAATAAAATAAATATATATATATATATATAGCTAGAATTCACTGAAAGTCAAGTATTTCTTATATATATATATATATATGAAATACTTGACTTGGTGAATTCTAGCTGTAAATATACTACTCCCCTCTTAGCCCCGCCCCCAATCACGCCCACGCCCCACCCCAACCACGCCCCCGCCCCCCGAAATCGGAGGTCTCAAGGTTGGCAAGTATGACACAACGTGACAACTGCACTGGTTTTGGGTTTTGTAATTACAGCCAAGAGCAATGCATTGTGGGAAATGTAGCACCATCCAAAGCCCTTTGAACGTAAATATTACCAGGACGCACCGTAAGAGTGTTGATATTCTGACACGCTTTGTGATCACTGAGAGGAATTTCTTCCTTTTTCATCTTAGCAAAACATTGAGGACAACACTCTGGGGAACTCCTTTGCACAAAACAAGCACTGGCTTGGAAGAGTTTGATGTGGGAGAAGTAGAGCAGGTAGTAGAAAGACTTCACAGAAGAGCGCAAGCTGTTGTTCCTAGGACACGCCCTCGTCCCCAAACAACAAGGCTACGTGTCCCTTTGAAACGGCATCATGGCACAACATGTGATGATGTAGCACAGCGAGCACCCTCATCACAAAAACAAACACCTCGTGATGTCAGGCCTTCATTCGTGGCATCCTGACCCGCTCAACACATTGCAGATGCCACACTGAGCCCGAGAGTAACCCTTGCTGAGGAGCAGCGAGCCTACAATGGAGGAGAACATCGCCTCCTACCTGAAGTTTCTGGAGGGGAACTACAGGAAGATGTTGATTGAAAACTCTGAGCTTTCCAACACCATGAGGGCCAACGAGAAGACACAGGCCGAGTTGCGCAAGAGCAACGTGGAGCTGGACAAGTTCAAAGTGGAGCTGCGCACCGTCAACGTGGAGCTGGACCATGTCCAGGTGGAGCTGTGCAAGACCAACCGAGAGCTGGACCACCTCAAAATGGCCACGCAGATGTCCCACAAGGAGGCGCGCTGGAGACGGGAGAAGGAGGAGCTGCTCCGAGGCAAGGAATCGCTGCACGACAACACCGACCACAGGGAGAGACCACATCTGGTGGGTATACGCCAGACCAGATTGATGGCTTGTTGGATTGCTTCATTCAACCAGTGTTGTGCCACCTCCGTTTAGGACTGCTTTGTCGTAACTGCCGACTTGACGGAAAAGAACAACATGGAGGAGAACCAGCAAGGAATGGATTGTCCTGAAAAGTCAGGGACTGACCAAAAGACGAAGGAGGAGAAACAGAGGGAAGGAGAGACACACAGCGATCAGGAGAAGGTCAATCACGACCACAAAGACCAGGAGAATGGCCAGAGGGAGGAGGAAGAGAAAAAGAGGGCGAAGGATGAGAACAAGTGGGATAGTGACCAGGAGGTGGCGGAGAAGATGGCGAAGAAGCAAAATAATGGCAGGGAGGGAGAGGAGGAGGAGCAAGGTATTGATCAGGAGAAGATGGCGGAGGAGAAGGAGCCAGCGACGGACAAGAAAATGGGGAGGGAGAAGGAGCAGGAAAGTGACAAGGCGGAGAAGATGGAGATGGAGCAAGGGAGAGCAAATGGCAAAAAGGAGGAGGGGAAGGTGGAGAGGGAGGAGGAAGAGGAGCGTCCACGGGAGAAGGTGGAGATGGAGAAGGAGCAAGAGAGTGACGAGAAGATGGAGAGGGAGCAAGAGAGGGATGAGAAGATGGAGAGGTGGAAGGCGCAAGAGAGTGACGAGAAGATGGAGAGGGAGCAAGAGAGGGATGAGAAGATGGAGAGGAAGAAGGAGCAAGAGAGTGACGAGAAGATGGAGAGGAAGAAGGAGCAAGAGATTGATGAGAAGATGGAGAGGGAGCAAGAGAGGGATGAGAAAATGGAGAGGTGGAAGGCGCAAAAGAGTGACGAGAAGATGGAGAGGAAGAAGGAACACAAGAGTGACGAGAAGATGGAGAGGTGGACGGAGCAAGAGAGTGACGAGAAGATGGAGAAGTCGAAGGAGCAAGAGAGTGACAAGAAAATGGAGAGGAAAAAGGAACACGAGAGTGACGAGAAAATGGAGAGGAAGAAGGCGCAAAAGAGTGATGAGAAGCTGGAGAGGGAGCAAGAGAAGGATGAGAAAATGGAGAGGTGGAAGGCGCAAAAGAGTGACGAGGAGATGGAAAGTAAGAAGGAACACGAGAGTGACGAGAAGATGGAGAGGTGGACGGAGCAAAAGAGTGACGAGAAGATGGAGAAGTCGAAGGAGCAAGAGAGTGACAAGAAAATGGAGAGGAAAAAGGAACACGAGAGTGACGAGAAAATGGAGAAGAAGAAGGCGCAAATGAGTGACGAGAAAATGGAGAGGAGGAAGGAGCACGAGAGTGACGAGAAAATGGAGAGGAAGAAGGAACACAAGAGTGACGAGAAAATGGAGAGGAAGAAGGAACGCGAGAGTGATGAGAAAATGGAGAGGAAGAAAGAGCACGAGAGTGATGAGAAAATGGAGAGGAAGAAGGAACACAAGAGTGACGAGAAAATGGAGAGGAAGAAGGAACACGAGAGTGATGAGAAAATGGAGAGGAAGAAAGAGCACGAGAGTGACGAGAAAATGGAGAGGAAGAAGGCGCAAAAGAGTGACAAGAAAATGGAGAGGAAGAAGGAACACGAGAGTGACAAAAAAATGGAGAGGAGGAAGGAACACGAGAGTGACGAGACAATGGAGAGAAAGAAGAAACAGGATAGTGACGAGAAAATGGAGAGGAAGAAGGAACACGAGAGTGATGAGAAGATGGAGAGGAAGAAGGAGCAAGAGAGTGACGAGAAGTTGGAGAGGAAGAAGGAGCAAGAGAGTGACGAGAAGATGGAAAGGAATAAGGAGCAAGAGAGTGACGAGAAAATGGAGAGGAAGAAGGAGAAAGAGACTGATGAGAAGATGGAGAGGAAGAAGGAACACGAGAGTGATGAGAAGATGGAGAGGATGAAGGAGAAAGAGACTGATGAGAAGATGGAGAGGAAGAAGGAGCAAGAGAGTGACGAGAAGATGGAGAGGAAGAAGGAGCAAGAGAGTGACGAGAAGATGGAGAGAAAGAAAGAGCAAGAGACTGACGAGAAGATGGAGAGGAAGAAGGAGCAAGAGAGTGACGAGAAGATGAAGAGGAAGAAGGAGCAAGAGAGTGACGAGAAGATGGAGAGGAAGAAGGAACACGAGAGTGACGAGAAAATGGAGAGAAAGAAGGAACACGACAGTGACGAGAAAATGGAGAGGAAGAAGGCGCAAAAGAGTGATGAGAAGATGGAGAGGAAGAAGGAGCAAGAGAGTGACGAGAAACTGGAGAGGAAGAAGGAACACGAGAGTGACGAGAAGATGGAAAGAAAGAAGGAACACGACAGTGACGAGAAAATGGAGAGGAAGAAGGCGCAAAAGAGTGATGAGAAGATGGAGAGAAAGAAAGAAGACAAGAGTGACGAGAAACTGGAGAGGAAGAAGGAACACCAGAGTGACGAGAAGATGGAAAGGGAGAAGGAGCAAGAGAGTGACGAGAAGATGGAGAGGGAGAAGGAGCAAGAAAATGGACAAAAAAAGAAAGAGGGGAAGAAGGAGAAAGAGGAGGATCTCCTCAGGGAGGAGAAAGGGAGCAAAGAGGAGGCAAAAAGCGATCAGAAGGAAGACAAAGAGGAGAAGAACAACAAGGAGAAGGAAAATGTCCAAAAGGAGAAGAAAGACACAATGTTATGGAAGGAGGAGGAGAAAAAAGGCCTAAAGAACGAGGAGAGCCAGACGGCTTCAACAAGTTATGAGAGGAAAGAGGAGGAGTACAGACTGGAGGAGAAGTGGAAGGAGAGAAGAATGGCACTGATGGGGGAGTGGAGGGAGAGGGAGAGGAAGGAGCAGGAGAAGAAGAAGGAGAAAGACAAGAAGTTAAGGGAGGAATGGGAAGAGCGGGAGAAGAGAGAGGAGGAGAGGAGGCGAGAGAGGGAGAGGAGAATTAGGGCAGAGTGGAGGGCGAGGGAGAGGAGGGAGATGGAGAGGAAGAGAGAGAGGGACAGACTCAAAGCCGAGTTGAAGGAGAGAGACAAGAAGGAGGAGGAGCAGAGGAAGAGAGACAAGGAGGAGACCAAGGACAAGGACAAGAGAGACGGGATGGAGAGCAGCGGGGAGGAGGAGTACAGGGAGAAGAGGGAGCAGGAGAAACTGAAGGCGGAGTGGAGAGAGCGGGAGAAGAAGGAGGAGGAGAAGAGGAAGGACAGGGACAGGAAACGCAAGGCAGAGTGGGAGGAGGTGCAGAGGAGAGACAAGGAGAAGAGGAAGGAGAGGGAGAAGAAGAGGGGAGACAAAAAAGAGAGCTCCTTCTCCCAAAAGCTGATGAGTCTCATGTGCTGCGGAGGACGCAATTGAAGAGAGGATTCTTTTTGTCTTCCACCAAGTCTGCAGCAGCATCTTGGATCTGATTCTTTTTGTCCTCAACCAAGTCTGCAGCAACATCTTGGATCTGATTCTTTTTGTCTTCAACCAAGTCTGCAGCAACATATTGGATCTGATTCTTTTTGTCCTCAAACAAGTCTGCAGCAACATCTTGGATCTGATTCTTTTTGTCCTCAACCAAGTCTGCAGCAACATCTTGGATCTGATTCTTTTTGTCTTCAACCAAGTCTGCAGCAACATCTTGGATCTGATTCTTTTTGTCTTCAACCAAGTCTGCAGCAACATCTTGGATCTGATTCTTTTTGTCCTCAAACAAGTCTGCAGCAACATCTTGGATCTGATTCTTTTTGTCCTCAACCAAGTCTACAGCAACATCTTGGATCTGATTCTTTTTGTCTTCAACCAAGTCTGCAGCAACATCTTGGATCTGATTCTTTTTGTCCTCAACCAAGTCTGCAGCAACATCTTGGATCTGATTCTTTTTGACTTCCACCAAGTCTGCAGCAACATCTTGGATCTGATTCTTTTTGTCTTCAACCAAGTCTGCAGCAACATCTTGGATCTGATTCTTTTTGTCCTCCACCAAGTCTGCAGCAACATCTTGGATCTGATTCTTTTTGTCCTCAACCAAGTCTGCAGCAACATCTTGGATCTGATTCTTTTTGTCCTCAACCAAGTCTGCAGCAACATCTTGGATCTGATTCTTTTTGTCCTCAACCAAGTCTGCAGCAACATCTTGGATCTGATTCTTTTTGTCCTCAACCAAGTCTGCAGCAACATCTTGGATCTGATTCTTTTTGTCCTCAACCAAGTCTGCAGCAACATCTTGGATCTGATTCTTTTTGTCCTCAACCAAGTCTGCAGCAACATCTTGGATCTGACAGCAAGAAGCAGCCTCTCTTTCATCAACGGGGGCGAAGCTTCGTTCCCCGGGTCACTGTCCGCTGGAGATGGCATGTCCACGGGTCAGCTTCCAACATGGACCGTTTATTAAATCTCCGCTTGACGACCGACGGCGACGGCGGGAAATGTTTCTTCATAAAAGGCTGAAAGGCTCGCCGACACGAGGACTCCCCGTTGACCACTCCACTTGCAGACATTAAAGACATTTTAATGAGACAATGTTTGTGTCCTTGACTCGTATTAAAGTCAACATGAGAAACTCGCACATCATACACCCAACAGCCACTTGATTAGGCACACCTGAGTAGGGATGGAGACCAGAACTAACAGTACTCGTCGGTCCCGTTTTTCTCCTACTTTTCGTGTGTGTGTACGTGTGTTAATAAATGTTGATTTGCTCAACAATAAAATCAGTTTGTTGCCGTTAGGTGTGTCCTCATCCGATACTGATGGTAGATATCAGTCCGACACCCACAAAAAGACAAGTATCCAATCATATCAATTTGCATGTAAAATGTGGGATATAAGCTCCGATACAAGCAGTCTGAATTGTGAAAAGCTGGACAGTCCAGTTCACAACTAATTGTCCTCCAATAAGCACACAAGGTTGGTCGTTTCTTGTACAAAACCTCAAAACCAGTGAAGTTGGCACTATGGATGGAGACCAGAACTAACAGTACTCGTCGGTCCCAATTTTCTCTACTTTTCGTGTGTGTGTACGTGTGTTAATAAATGTTGATTTGTTCAACAATGAAATCAGTTTGTCCGAGGTGTGTTGCCGTTAGGTGTGTCCTCATCCGATACTGATGGTAGATATCTGTCCGACACTCGCAAAAAGAAAAGTATCGAATCATATCAATTTGCATGTAAAATGTGGGATATAAGCTCCGATACAAGCAGTCTGAATTGTGAAAAGCTGGACAGTCCGGTTCATAACTAATTGTCCTCCAATAAGCACACAAGGTTGGTCGTTTCTTGTACAAACCTCAAAACCAGTGAAGGTGGCACTATGGATGGAGACCAGAACTAACAGTACTCGTCGGTCCCGATTTTCTCCTACCTTTCGTGTGTGTGTACGTGTGTTAATAAATGTTGATTTGTTCAACAATAAAATCAGTTTGTCCGAGGTGGGTTGCCGTTAGGTGTGTCCTCATCCAATACTGATGGTAGATATCTGTCCGACACCCGCAAAAAGACAAGTATCGAATCATATCAATTTGCATGTAAAATGTCGGATATAAGCTCCGATACAAGCAGTCTGAATTGTGAAAAGCTGGACAGTCCAGTTAACAACTAATTGTCCTCCAATAAGTACAAAAGGTTGGTCGTTTCTAGTACAAACCTGAAAACCAGTGAAGTTGGCACTAGGGATGGAGACCAGAACTAACAGTACTCGTCGGTCCCGATTTTCTCCTACCTTTTCTCCTACTTTTCGTGTGTGTGTACGTGTGTTAATAAATGTTGATTTGTTCAACAATAAAATCAGTTTGCCCGAGGTGTGTTGCCGTTAGGTGTGTCCTCATTCAATACTGATGGTAGATATCTGTCCGACACCCGCAAAAAGACAAGTATCCAATCATATCAATTTGCATGTAAAACGTGGGATATAAGCTCCGATACAAGCAGTGCGAATTGTGAAAAGCTGGACAGTCCAGTTTTGTCCTCCAATAAGCACACAAGGTTGGTCGTTTCTTGTACAAACCTCAAAACCAGTGAAGTTGGCACTAGGGATGGAGACCAGAACTAACAGTACTCGTCGGTCCCGATTTTCTCTACTTTTCGTGTGTGTGTACGTGTGTTAATAAATGTTGATTTGTTCAACAATGAAATCAGTTTGTCCGAGGTGTGTTGCCGTTAGGTGTGTCCTCATCCAATACTGATGGTAGATATCTGTCTGACACCCGCAAAAAGACAAGTATCGAATCATATCAATTTGCATGTAAAATGTCGGATATAAGCTCCGATACAAGCAGTCTGAATTGTGAAAAGCTGGACAGTCCAGTTCACAACTAATTGTCCTCCAATAAGTACAAAAGGTTGGTCGTTTCTTGTACAAACCTGAAAACCAGTGAAGTTGGCACTAGGGATGGAGACCAGAACTAACAGTACTCGTCGGTCCAGATTTTCTCCTACTTTTCGTGTGTGTGTACGTGTGTTAATAAATGTTGTTGTTAAACAATAAAATCACTTTGTCTGAGGTGTGTTAACGTTAGGTATGCCCTCATCCAATACTGATGGTACATATCTGTCCGACACCCGCAAAAAGACAAGTATCGAATCATATCAATTTGCATGTAAAATGTCGGATATAAGCTCAGATAAAAGCAGTGTGAATTGTGAAAAGCTGGGCAGTCCGGTTTTGTCCTCCAATAAGCACACAAGGTTGGTTGTTTCTTGTACAAACCTCAAAACCAGTGAAGTTGGCACAAGGGATGGAGACCAGAACTAACAGTACTCGTCGGTTCCGATTTTCTCTACTTTTTGTGTGAGTGTACGTGTGTTAATAAATGTTGTTGTTAAACAACAAAATCAGTTTGTCCGAGGTGTGTTGACGTTAGGTGTGTTGCCGTTAGGTGTGTCCTCATCCAATACTGATCGTAGATATCTGTCCGACACCCGCAAAAAGACAAGTATCGAATCATATCAATTTGCATGTAAAATGTCGGATATAAGCTCTGATACAAGCAGTCTGAATTGTGAAAAGCTGCACAGTCTGGTTCACAAATAATTGTCCTCCAATAAGCACACAAGGTTGGTCGTTTCTTGTACAAACCTCAAAACCAGTGAAGTTGGCAGTAGGGATGGAGACCAGAACTAACAGTACTCATAAGTCCCGATTTTCTCCTACTTTTCGTGTGTGTGTACGTGTGTTAATAAATGTTGATTTGTTCAACAATGAAATCAGTTTGTCCAAGGTGTGTTGCCATTAGGTGTGTCCTCATCCGATACTGATGGTAGATTTCTGTCTGACACCCGCAAAAAGACAGGTATCGAATCATATCAACTTGCATGTAAAATGTCGGATATAAGCTCCGATACAAGCAGTCTGAATTGTGAAAAGCTGGATAGTCCGGTTCACAACTAATTGTCCTCCAATAAGCACACAAGGTTGGTCGTTTCTTGTACAAACCTCAAAACCAGTGAAGTTGGCACTCGGGATGGAGACCAGAACTAACAGTACTCGTCGGTTCCGATTTTCTCTACTTTTCGTGTGTGTGTACGTGTCTTAATAAATGTTGTTGTTAAACAATAAAATCAGTTTGTCCGAGGTGTGTTGCCGTTAGGTGCGTCCTCATCCGATACTGATGGTAGATATCTGTCAGACACCCGCAAAAAGACAAGTATCGAATCATATCAATTTGCATGTAAAATGTGGGATATAAGCTCCGATACAAGCAGTCTGAATTGTGAAAAGCTGGACAGTCCGGTTCACAACTAATTGTCCTCCAATAAGCACACAAGGTTGGTCATTTCTTGTACAAACCTCAAAACCAGTGAAGTTGGCACTAGGGATGGAGACCAGAACTAACAGTACTCGTCAGTCCCGATTTTCTCCTACTTTTCGTGTGTGTGCACGTGTGTTAATAAATGTTGATTTGTTCAACAATAAAATCAGTTTACCCGAGGTGTGTTGCCGTTAGGTGTGTCCTCATCCGATACTGATGGTAGATATCTGTCCGACACCCGCAAAAAGACAAGTATCCAATCATATCAATTTGCATGTAAAATGTGGGATATAAGCTCCGATACAAGCAGTCTGAATTGTGAAAAGCTGGACAGTCCAGTTCACAATAATTGTCCTCCAATAAGCACACAAGGTTGGTCGTTTCTTGTACAAACCACAAAACCAGTGAAGTTGGCACTAGGGATGGAGACCAGAACTAACAGTACTCGTCGGTCCCGATTTTCTCTACTTTTCGTGTGTGTGTACATGTGTTAATAAATGTTGATTTGTTCAACAATGAAATCAGTTTGTCCGAGGTGTGTTGCCTTTAGGTGCTTCCTCATTCAATACTGATGGTAGATATCTGTCCGACACCCGCAAAAAGACAAGTATTGAATCAAATCAATTTGCATGTAAAATGTCGGATATAAGCTCCGATAAAAGCAGTGCAAATTGTGAAAAGCTGGACAGTCCGGTTCACAACTAATTGTCCTCCAATAAGCACACAAGGTTGGTCGTTTCTTGTACAAACCTGAAAACCAGTGAAGTTGGCACTAGGCATGGAGACCAGAACTAACAGTACTCGTCGGTTCCGATTTTCTCTACTTTTTGTGTGAGTGTACGTGTGTTAATAAATGTTGTTGTTAAACAACAAAATCAGTTTGTCCGAGGTGTGTTGCCGTTAGGTGTGTCCTCATCCAATACTGATCGTAGATATCTCTCCGACACCCGCAAAAAGACAAGTATCCAATCATATCAATTTGCATGTAAAATGTGGGATATAAGCTCCGATACAAGCAGTATGAATTGTGAAAAGCTGGACAGTCCGGTTCACAATTAATTGTCCTCCAATAAGCACACAAGGTTGGTCGTTTCTTGTACAAACCTCAAAACCAGTGAAGTTGGCACTAAGGATGGAGACCAGAACTAACAGTACTCGTCGGTCCCGGTTTTCTCCTACTTTTCCTGTGTGTGTACGTGTGTTAATAAATGTTGATTTGTTCAACAATGAAATCAGTTTGTCCGAGGTGTGTTGCCGTTAGGTGTGTCCTCATCCAATACTGATAGTAGATATCTGTCCGACACCCGCAAAAAGACAAGTGTCGAATCATATCAATTTGCATGTAAAATGTCGGATATAAGCTCCGATACAAGCAGTCTGAATTGTGAAAAGCTCGACAGTCCGGTTCACAACTAATTGTCCTCCAATAAGCACACAAGGTTGGTCGTTTCTTGTACAAACCTCAAAACCAGTGAAGTTGGCACTAGGGATGGAGACCAGAACTAACAGTACTCGTCGGTCCCGATTTTCTCTACTTTTCGTGTGTGTGTACGTGTGTTAATAAATGTTGATTTGCTCAACAATAAAATCAGTTTGTCCGAGGTGTGTTGCCGTTAGGTGTATCCTCATTCAATACTGATGGTAGATATCTGTCCGACACCCGCAAAAAGACAAGTATCGAATCATATCAATTTGCATGTAAAATGTCGGATATAAGCTCCGATACAAGCAGTCTGAATTGTGAAAAGCTGGACAGTCCGGTTCACAACTAATTGTCCTCCAATAAGCACACAAGGTTGGTCATTTCTTGTACAAACCTCAAAACCAGTGAAGTTGGCACTATGGATGGAGACCAGAACTAACAGTACTCGTCGGTCCTGATTTTCTCCTACTTTTCGTGTGTGTGTACGTGTGTTTATAAATGTTGATTTGTTCAACAATGAAATTAGTTTGTCCGAGGTGTGTTGCCGTTAGGTGTGTCCTCATCCAATACTGATGGTAGATATCTGTCCGACACCCACAAAAAGACAAGTATTGAATCAAACACCACAGGCAGGTGAAAATAATAAGCAGCCATGGTAACAAACTCAGAGGTGCACAAACAGGAACTCAAGGAGTCCAAAACCAACAGAAAACACAAAACATGATCCGGACCACGGATCATGACGGAAATGCTCAGTCATTCACAAACAAGGATGGGGCGAGGGTCACCACTTTGTCAACAAATGCGTGAGCAAACTGTTGAACAGTTTAAGAAAAACCTTTCTCAACCAGCAATTGCAAGGAATTGAGGGATTTCACCATCTAAAGTCTGTAATATCATCAAAAGGTTCAGAGAATCTGGAGAAATCACTACACGTAACATTGAATGACCGTGACCGTGGCTCTCTCAGGCGGTACTGCATCAAAAAGCGACATCGGTGTGTAAAAGATATCACCACATGGCCTCAGGAACACTTCGGAAAACCACTGTCAGTAACTACAGATGGTCGCTACATCTGTAAGTGCAAGTTAAAACTCTACTTTGCAAAGCGAAAAGCCATTTATCAACAACACCCGGAAACGCCGCCGGCTTCGCTGGGCCCGAGCTCATCTAAGATGGACTGATGAAAAGTGGAAAAGTGTTCTCTGGTCTGACGAGTCCACATTTCAAATTGTTTTTGGAAACTGTGGATGTTGTGTCCTCTGGAACAAAGAGGAAAATAACCATGGCGCAAAGTATAAAAGCCAGCATGTGTGAAGGTATGGGGGTGTATTAGTGCCCAAGACATGGGTAACTTACACATCTGTGAAGGCACCATTAATGCTGAAAGGTGCATACAGGTTTTGGAGCAACATATGTTGCCATCCAAGCAACGTTATCATGGACGCCCCTGCTTATTTCAGCAAGACACTGCCAAACTACATGTTACAGCGTGGCTTCGTAGTAAAAGAGTGCGGGTACTAGACTGGCCTGCCAGTAGTCCAGACCAGTCTCCCATTGAAAATGTGTGGCGCATTATGAAGCCTAAAATAGCACAACGGAGACCCCCGGACTGTTGAACAACTTAAGCTGTACATCAAGCAAGAATGGGAAAGAATTCTGGCTGTCCAGAGTCGGGACCCGGGGTGGACCGCTCGCCTGTGCATCGGTTGGGGACATCTCTGCACTGCTGACCCGTCTACGCTCGGGATGGTCTCCTGCTGGCCCCACTATGGACTGGACTCTCACTATTATGTTAGATCCACTATGGACAGGACTCTCACACTATTATGTTAGATCCACTATGGACAGGACTCTCACAATATTATGTTAGATCCACTATGGACTGGACTCTCGCACTATTATGTTAGATCTACTATGGACTGGACTCTCACACTATTATGTTCGATCCACTATGGACTGGACTCTCACACTATTATGTTAGATCCACTATGGACTGGACTCTCACACTATGATGTTAGATCCACTATGGACTGGACTCTCACACTATTATGTTAGATCCACTATGGACTGGACTCTCACACTATTATGTTAGATCCACTATAGACTGGACTCTCACACTATTATGTTAGATCCACTATGGACTGGACTCTCACACTATTATGTTAGATCCACTATGGACTGGACTTTCACAATATTATGTTCGATCTACTATGGACTGGATTCTCATTATTATGTTAGATCCACTATGGACTGGACTCTCACTATTATGTTAGATCCACTATGGACTGGACTCACACACTATTATGTTAGATCCACTATGGACTGGACTCTCACTATTATATTAGATCCACTATGGACTGGACTCTCACACTATTATATTAGATCCACTATGGACTGGACTCTCACTATTATGTTAGATCCACTATGGACTAGACTTTCACACTATTATGCTAGATCCACTATGGACTGGACTCTCACTATTATGTTAGATCCACTATGGACTGGACTTTCACACTATTATGTTAGATCCACTATGGACTGGACTCTCGCTATTATGTTAGATCCACTATGGACTGGACTCTCACACTATTATGTTAGATCCACTATGGACTGGACTTTCACAATATTATGCTAGACCCACTCGACGTCCATTGCATCCGGTCTCCCCAAAAGGGGGGGGGGGGGGGGGGGGGGTCACCCACATCTGCGGTCCTCTCCAAGGTTTCTCATAGTCATTTACATCGACGTCCCACTGGGTTGTGAGTTTTTCCTTGCCCTTATAGAATACAAACCACTTGTTGCTTTTTTCCTCTGTCTTTTTTCTACAGAGTAGTGCTTAAACAAGCATCCATCTCTTTGTGGTTTCTTCTGTCTTTTCATGTGTCGGAACAATCAGCGACGCCCAGCGTCTCGTTCTTTTTATTTGTCTGCGTCAAGACGCTTTTCATCTCTCTGAACCTCAACCACGCCCCCCCTTCAACCCCCAGACCACATCCACATGGTGTTATTAAAGTCTCCTGCAGCTCCTCCACATCTATGGAGAACGTCTGACTGCTGCGTGTTTCATCCCATTCATGCTTCAATTTGGTTGTCAAGTGGATCACAAACATCCCGGGTGTTTCTTTCTCATAGGGGTCTGGTCGAAAATGTGGACCAGAACCACTGGAATTGAATTTTTTGGTCAAACTACTGCAGTGTTTAAATATTCTAGAACTGTATTAAAGTGCCAGTGCCAATGGGAAAACGAACGCTATAGCATTTATTAGATGACTAGTGTATCATTTTATCCGTTAAACTTTACCTAATTATACTGAAAAAAATATATAAACGCAACAATTTTGTTTTTGCTCCCAAGAAAGCACGGATCACAGGACTTAATGACTGCAGGCCGGGGACGCTGACGTCCGTGGTCATGAAGTCCTTTGAGCGCTTGGTCCTGCCCCACCTCAAGGACATCACCGCCCCCCTCCTGGACCAATGCAGTTCACCTACAGAGCCAACAGGTCTGTGGATGATGCAGTGAACCTGGCCCTCCACTTCATCCTGGAGCATCTGGACTCCCCAGTAACCTACGCCAGGATCCTGTTTGTGGACTTCAGCACTGCCTTCTTCCCTGGACTGCTACGAGACAAGCTCTACCAGCTCAACGTGCAGTTGGATCAATGACTTCCTGCCGGACCGAAGACAACATGTGCGGATGGGGAAGATTGTCTTGGACAGTCGAACCACGGACACTGGTACTCCTCAGGGCTGTGTACTTTCCCCCTGGCTCTTCTCCCGATGTATACAAACTGCTGCACCTCCAGTCACCAGTCCGTAAAGCTGCTCAAGTTTGCGGACGACACTACCCGCATTGGGCTCATCTCGGATGGCGACTAGTCCGCCTACAGGAGAGAGGTGGACCAGCTGGCGTCCTGGTGCAGCCTCAACAACCTGGAGCTCAACGCCCAGAAAACATCGGAGATGATCATGGACTTCAATAAAGTCACAGCCCCACCATCCCCCCTCACCCTGATTGACTCTCCCACCCTTCATCGTGGACTCCTTCCGTTTCTTGGGCACCACCATCACCCAGGACCTCAAGTGGGAGCCGACCATCAGCTCCCTCATGAAGAAGGCCCAGCAGAGGATGAACTTCCTGCGTAAGCTGAGGAAATTTAAGGTGCCGACCGAGATGCTGGTGCAGTTCTACTCAGCCATCATCGAGTCCATCCTGACCTCCTCCATCACCGTGTGGTTCTCCAACGCCACAGTCCAGGATAAGCATCGACTGCAGCGCATGGTACGTGCTGCTGAGAAG
>NC_084551.2:52955000-52987500 GCF_033978685.3 Nerophis lumbriciformis
CAATTTTTTTGTTGTCCTTGTAAAATAGTGACATTTTTTTTAGTAAAATTATGACTTTTGCCATCATTTCGCCAAGTACAATTCTGATTATTTTCATAACATTGTCAACATTTTAAAGTTTTCTTATAAAATCCTGACTTTTGTCGAGTAAAATTACGACTCTTTTCATAAAATTGCCAAAACGTTAAGCATTTCTTGTAAAACTGCGACTGTTATTGAGTAAAATTCCAACTTTTATCACAATGTTGCGCAAATGTTCAGTTTTTCTTGTAAAATTTCGACTTGCGTTGAGTAAAATGACGACTTTTATTAAAACACTGCCAACATTCCAAGTTTTTCTTGTGAAATGGTGACCTTTTACTTGTGAAATTCCAATTAATTTTTCACAACAAGCTTTTTTATATGTGCATAGTATGTATATATTATTAATGTTGTAAATAAACATCTTTATATATCTAGAAAAGGTGGTCCTAAAGAGGTAGGCTTTTTTTTTTTAAAGTCTCAAGAAGGTCAGAAATACAAGAATTTGTGTCTTTTCAAATTGACTGTGTCGGTTTTAAAATTGCTCCCCCTCTGGTCAACATATGAAATAACAAGTGTGTGTAAGAAATTTAAGAATATAATAAATATGTATACAGAGACATACTGTAATAAATTGAAGTAAATAATGAAGATTAAAAAACAATTACAAACAAAAAAACAAAATTAACTAAAAGCAGCCTATTTCTCACAAAGTGTTGACTTTTTTCTTATAAAATTGGGAACAGTTTATATATATGTTCCAATATATATGTTCCGTTCCTCCCGGGACAAGAAGCGAACGGATGCCCCCGAGTTGACTGGGTGCTTACTTTTTAATGCAAAACGATGACATTTGTCATATAAAATTCTGACTTCTATCACAATATTGCCAATTTTTTTGTTGTCCTTGTAAAATAGTGACATTTTTTTAGTAAAATTATGACTTTTGCCATCATTTTGCCAAGTACAATTCTGATTATTTTCATAACATTGTCAACATTTTTAAGTTTTCTTATAAAATCCTGACTTTTGTCGAGTAAAATTACAACTATTTTCATAAAATTGCCACCATTTTAAGCATTTCTTGTAAAACTGCGACTGTTAGAGTAAAATTCCAACTTTGATCACAATATTGCACAAATGTTCAGTTTTTCTTGTCACATTTTAACTTGCGTTGAGTAAAATGACGACTTTTATTATAACACTGCCAAAATTCCTAGTTTTTCTTGTGAAATGGTGACCTTTTACTTGTGAAATTCCAATTAATTTTTCACAACAAGCTTTTTTATATGTGCATAGTATGTATATATTATCAATGTTGTAAATACACATCTTTATATATCTAGAAGGGTTGGTCCTAAAGAGGGAGGCATTTTTTGGAAGTCTCAATAAGGTCAGAAATACACGAATTTGTGTTTTTTTTAAATTGTGTCGGTTTTAAAATTGCTCCCCCTCTGGTCAACATATGAAATAACAAGTGTGTGTAAGAAATTTAAAAATATGATAAATATGTATATAGAGACATACTGTAATAAATTGAAGTAAATAATGAAGCTTAAAAACCAATTATAAACAAAAAAAACAAAATTAACTAAAATCAGCCTATTTCTCACAAAGTATTGACTTTTTTCTTATAAAATTGGGAACAGTTTATATATATATGTTCCAATATATATGTTCCGTTCCTCCCGGGACAAGAAGCAAACGGATGCCCCCGAGTTGACTGGGTGCTTACTTTTTAATGCAAAACTGTGACATTTGTCATATAAAATTCTGACTTTTATCACAATATTGCCAATTTTTTTTGTTGTCCTTGTAAAATAGTGAATTGTTTTTTAGTCAAATGATGACTTTTGCCATCATTTCACCATGTAAAATTCTGATTATTTTCATAACATTGTCAACATTTTAAAATTTTCTTATAAAATTGTGACTTTTGTCAAGTAAAATTACGACTCTTTTCATAAAATTGCCAACATTTTAAGCATCTCTTGTAAAACTGCGACTGTTATAGAGTAAAATTCCAACTTTGATCACAATATTGCACAAATGTTCAGTTTTTCTTGTCACATTTTAACTTGCGTTGAGTAAAATGAGGACTTTTATTATAACACTGCCAAAATTCCAAGTTTTTCTTGTGAAATGGTGACCTTTTACTTGTGAAATTCCAATTAATTTTTCACAACAAGCTTTTTTATATGTGCATATTATGTATATATTATTAATGTTGTAAATACACATCTTTATATATCTAGAAGGGTTGGTCCTAAAGAAGTTTGGAAGTCTCAATAAGGTCAGAAATACAAGAATTTGTGTGTTTTTTTTAAATCGTGTCGGTTTTAAAATTGTTCCCCCTCTGGTCAACATATGAAATAACAAGTGTGTGTAAGAAATTTAAAAATATAATAAATATGTATATAGAGACATACTGTAATAAATTAAAGTAAATAATGAAGATTAAAAACCAATTACAAACAAAAAAAACAAATTTAACTAAAAGCAGCCTATTTCTCACAAAGTGTTGACTTTTTTCTTATAAAATTGGGAACAATTTATATATATATTCCAAAATATATGTTCCAATATATATGTTCCGTTCCTAACGGGACAAGAAGCAAACGGATGCCCCGAGTTGACTGGGTGCTTACTTTTTAATGCAAAACGTTGACATTTGTCATATAAAATTCTGACTTCTATCACAATATTGCCAATTTTTTTGTTGTCCTTGTAAAATAGTGACATTTTTTTTAGTAAAATTATGACTTTTGCCATCATTTCGCCAAGTAAAATTCTGATTATTTTCATAACATTGTCAACATTTTAAAGTTTTCTTATAAAATCCTGACTTTTATCACAATATTGCCAATTTTTTTGTTGTCCTTGTAAAATAGTGACATTTTTTAGTAAAATTATGACTTTTGCCATCTTTTCGCCATGTAAAATTCTGATTATTTTCATAACATTGTCAACATTTTAAAGTTTTCTTATAAAATCCTGACTTTTGTCGAGTAAAATTATGACTCTTTTCATAAAATTGCCAACATTTTAAGCATATCTTGTAAAACTACGACTGTTATTGAGTAAAAAATCCAACTTTTATCACAATATTGCACAAATGTTCAGTTTTTCTTGTCACATTTTGACTTGCGTTGAGTAAAATGAGGACTTTTATTACAACACTGCCAACATTCCTAGTTTTTCTTGTGAAATTGTGACCTTTTACTTGTGAAATTCCAATTAATTTTTCACAACAAGCTTTTTTATATGTGCATAGTATGTATATATTATTAATGTTGTAAATACACATCTTTATATATCTAGAAGGGTTGGTCCTAAAGAGGGAGGCATTTTTTGGAAGTCTCAATAAGGTCAGAAATACAAGAATTTGTGTGTTTTTTAAATTGTGTCGGTTTTAAAATTGTTCCCCCTCTGGTCAACATATGAAATAACAAGTGTGTGTAAGAAATTAAAAAATATAATAAATATGTATATAGAGACATACTGTAATAAATTGAAGTAAATAATGAAGATTAAAAACCAATTACAAACAAAAAAACAAAATTAACTAAAAGCAGCCTATTTCTCACAAAGTGTTGACTTTTTTCTTATAAAATTGGGAACAGTTTATATATATGTTCCAATATATATGTTCCGTTCCTCCCGGGACAAGAAGCGAACGGATGCCCCCGAGTTGACTGGGTGCTTACTTTTTAATGCAAAACTGTGACATTTGTCATATAAAATTCTGACTTTTATCACAATATTGCCAATTTTTTTGTTGTCCTTGTAAAATAGTGAATTTTTTTCAGTAAAATTATGACTTTTGCCATCATTTTGCCAAGTAAAATTCTGATTATTTTCATAACATTGTCAACATTTTAAAGTTTTCTTATAAAATCCTGACTTTTGTCATAAAATTGCCAACATTTTAAGCATTTCTTGTAAAACTGCGACTGTTATTGAGTAAAATTCCAACTTTTATCACAATATTGCACAAATGATCAGTTTTTTCTTGTAAAATTTCGACTTGCGTTGAGTAAAATGACGACTTTTATTATAACACTGCCAAAATTCCAAGTTTTTGTTGTGAAATAGTGACCTTTTACTTGTGAAATTCCAATAAATTTTTCACAACAAGCTTTTTTATATGTGCATAGTATGTATATATTATTACTGTTGTAAATACACATCTTTATATATCTAGAAGGGTTGGTCCTAAAAAAGTTTGGAAGTCTCAATAAGGTCAGAAATACAAGAATTTGTGTGTTTTTTTAAATTGTGTCGGTTTTAAAATTGCTCCCTCTCTGGTCAACATATGAAATAACAAGTGTGTGTAAGAAATTTAAAAATATAATAAATATGTATATAGAGACATACTGTAATAAATTGAAGTAAATAATGAAGATTAAAAACCAATTACAAACAAAAAAAACTAAATTAACTAAAAGCAGTCTATTTCTCACAACGTATTGACTTTTTTCTTATAAAATTGGGAACAGTTTATATATATATATATTCCAATATATATGTTCCGTTCCTCCCGGGACAAGAAGCGAACGGATGCCCCCGAGTTGACTGGAGAGGGACGGGCCCGGGCAGAGCCCGAGCTAAGCCGGTCCAGATCTCATAACCTGCACCACATGTCTATAAATGTGCGGCGCACGTGCACGACTCTCTCCAATCCACTAAAGCAAACACGGCGAGATGGAGAGGAAATAAAAATCCACTTCAATCGGAGAAATTGCGTGAATACCTAAAAAAAAGTCCAAATGTAACATGAGCAGGCTTCCATATATGTATATATACAGTATACATATATACACACACACACGTGCACGCACTCACGCACACGCAGGGAATAAGAGGCCCGGCTGTTAATGGCGGTGGTCCCGCACCACAGTGGGATCTGTGTTTAGCCATGTTTAGAAGCCCATTTGGGGCCCGATAAATCAAGCGGCTGTCCACCAGAAGCCTCCATTAGGGGCCCCGCGAGGCCCTTGGACGGCCCGTCAGTCACCCCGTCAGTCAGCGAGCCGCCCTCCTCGGCTGTTTGAACTGATAATTACAGGGGAGGACTGCGCTCGGCTTGGCCCGGTCCGGCTCGCGAGCCCCTGCATCGTCTCCCAGATGGGGAGTCCCGCGCTCGCGCTAACACTAACAGAACGGCGGACGTTTCACCTCAAGGAGGAAGCGGCGCCGGGGGAAAATATTTATGGAAAGTAAGAAAAGCTCCAACCCTTTCCTCTGACCCAGTTGGGCTCTGATCCCTCTGTTCCACAACTCCTTCTGGGATGGAGTCCTGAGGGTGACATTTGTGGGTTTTCCCCTGAATTTGAGAGGTTTGAGAGCAGAGGCACTGCTGGCTAAATTGTTGCCCTCAGCAGAATTCTATTTGGAGATATTTTTGTCACACACACACACACACACATACATATATATATATATATATATATATATATATATATATATATATATATATATATATATATATATATATATATATATATATACAAACCCCGTTTCCATATGAGTTGGGAAATTGTGTTAGATGTAAATATAAACGGAATACAATGATTTGCAAATCCTTTTCAACCCATATTCAGTTGAATGTGCTACAAAGACAACATATTTGATGTTCAAACTGATAAACTTTTTTTATTTTTTTTGCAAATAATCATTAACTTTAGAATTTGATGCCAGCAACACGTGACAAAGAAGTTGGGAAAGGTGGCAATAAATACTGATAAAGTTGAGGAATGCTCATCAAACACTTATTTGGAACATCCCACAGGTGAACAGGCAAATTGGGAACAGGTGGGTGCCATGATTGGGTATAAAAGTAGATTCCATGAAATGCTCAGTCATTCATAAACAAGGATGGAGCGAGGGTCACCACTTTGTCAACAAATGCGTGAGCAAATTGTTGAACGGTTTAAGAAAAACCTTTCTCAACCAGCTATTGCAAGGAATTTAGGGATTTCGCCATCTACGGTCCGTAATATCATCAAAGGGTTCAGAGAATCTGGAGAAATCACTGCACGTAAGCAGCTAAGCCCGTGACCTTCGATCCCTCAGGCTGTACTGCATCAACAAGCGACATCAGTGTGTAAAGGATATCACCACATGGGCTCAGAAACACTTCAGAAACCCACTGTCAGTAACTACAGTTGGTCGCTACATCTGTAAGTGCAAGTTAAAACTCTCCTATGCAAGGCGAAAACCGTTTATCAACAACACCCAGGAACGCCGTCGGCTTCGCTGGGCCTGAGCTCATCTAAGATGGACTGATACAAAGTGGAAAAGTGTTCTGTGGTCTGACGAGTCCACATTTCAAATTGTTTTTGGAAACTGTGGACGTCGTGTCCTCCGGACCAAAGAGGAAAAGAACCATCCGGATTGTTATAGGTGCAAAGTGTAAAAGCCAGCATGTGTGATGGTATGGGGGTGTATTAGTGCCCAAGACATGGGTAACTTACACATCTGTGAAGGCGCCATTAATGCTGAAAGGTACATACAGGTTTTGGAGCAACATATGTTGCCATCCAAGCAACATTACCATGGACGCCCCTGCTTATTTCAGCAAGACAATGCCAAGCCACGTGTTACATCAACGTGGTTTCATAGTAAAAGAGTGCGGGTACTAGACTGGCCTGCCCGTAGTCCAGACCTGTCTCCCATTGAAAATGTGTGGCGCATTATGAAGTCTAAAATAGCACAACGGAGACCCCCGGACTGTTGAACAACTTAAGCTGTACATCAAGCAAGAATGGGAAAGAATTCCACCTGAGAAGCTTCAAAAATGTGTCTCCTCAGTTCCCAAACGTTTACTGAGTGTTGTTAAAAGGAAAGGCCATGTAACACAGTGGTGAACATGCCCTTTCCCAACTATTTTGTCACGTGTTGCAGCCATGAAATTTTAAGTTAATTATTATTTGCAAAAAAAATAAAGTTTATGAGTTTGAACATCAAATATGTTGTCTTTGTAGTGCATTCAACTGATTATGGGTTGAAAAGGATTTGCAAATCATTGTATTCCGTTTATATTTACATCTAACACAATTTCTCAACTCATATGGAAATGGGGTTTGTATATATATATATATATATATATATATATATATATATATATATATATATATATATATATATATATATATATTGAGGGTGTAACGGTACACAAACATTTCGGTTCGGTACGTACCTCGGTTTAGAGGTCACAGTTCGGTTCATTTTCGGTACAGTAAGAAAACAACAAAATATACATTTTCTGGTTATTTATTTTCCAAAATTTGTAAGCAATGGCTTTATCCTTTTAACATTGCTGTAAAATAGCTGTGTGTGTGATGGATGTGAGCCACCACTAGGCTGATCAGTGCAACAGCAGGCAGTCATGAATGATAAGCATAACAATAACATACATATACACACAGGGTCCATTGCCAGGGTTCATGCAGTCAACATATCAAAAATAAAAACTAAATAAGATAAAGCTCAGAATTGGTTTCTTAACAAAACCTTTCTACATATAAAGTGCAACATTTCCACATATAAAGTGCAACATTAAACTGCTTCAAGTTGTTGCTCAGATTAAATAAAATGACAAAACTTTTCTTCTACATACAAAAAGTGCAACATTAAATAGTTTCAAGTCAACTTAGCCTCAGATTAACTTTAACCCTAGTGACTTTCACTCAATTGTCATGTTTTTTGCCAGAAAAATCAGTTTATCCACATTGTCTGCAGAAAGAGCAGACCTGCTTGCAGTTACAATGTCTCCAGCTGTGGAAAATACCCTTTGGCTGGGCACGGAGGTGGCAGGTATGGCGAAGTAGTGCCTGGCTAACTTGGCAGTAAGAGGATATATTGTTCTTCCACCATAGAAGTGGGTCCAAATCTAGTTTTTAATGCAATATGGTCTTAAATCTGCTGCTATAAAAACATTTGTTATTGCTTTAGCCCTGCCTGACTCGCCGAGGAGAGGCTGCTTGAATGCGGTGGGAGCTGTGTTTGTTCGTCTTTTTCTTCGTTGAAGCGATGTTATCCATTGTTGTATCGCACCGCGAAACCGAAATGTTCCCAAACGGGAGATCATAACGAGGAAGGAGGGTTTTCCAGCTCTGACTTTTGCATGTTGTAGTAGCCCTGTCGCTCCTAGCATGCCTCAGTGTGCATTGTTTACGCTACTTAATATGTCCGTGTGGAAACTCATTCGGTACACCTCCGAACCGAACTGAACCCCCGTACCGAAACGGTTCAATACAAATACACGTACCGTTACACCCTTAGTATGTATACATGTATATACACATATATATACTAGGGTTGTACGGTATACCGGTACAAGTATACACTGTAAAAAAAAAAAAAATCCTATTTTTATGGTTAATTTACTCTAAATTTCTACTGTAATTTTTCTTTTTTTTTTAAATAGTTTATAAAACTGTAGAATTGAAGACATTATCTGTAAATAAACAATCCGCCTGTTACTTTAAGTAATATGCCAGTAATGACAAACTATGTATATTTCTATTTTTTTTACAGAAAAATACCAAATTCATTGTACATAGCATTTTCTGTTTTCTTAAATTACTTTCAAATTCATGTAAAATTACAGTAATTATCTTTCATTAAATATGTAGATTGTTATATCATACTTGCCAACCTTGAGACCTCCGATTTCGGGAGGTGGGGGGTGGGGCGGGGGCGTGGTCGGGGTGGGGCGGGGGCGTGGCTAAGAGGGGAGGAGTATATTTACAGCTAGAATTCACCAAGTCAAGTATTTCATATATATATATATATATGTATATATATATATATATATATATATATATATATATATATATATATATATATACATACATATAAGAAATACTTGACTTTCAGTGAATTCTAGCCATATATATATATATATAAATAAGAGAAATACTTGAATTTCACTGCTCATTTATTTACACATATACACACACATAACACTCATCTACTCATTGTTGAGTTAAGGTTTGAATTGTCCATCCTTGTTCTATTCTCTGTCACTATTTTTCTAACCATGCTGAACACCCTTTCGCAGGTACCCAGAAAGGTTTCGAGTACCACCAAAAAAACTGAATCTCTTAAGACAGTATAAAAATCTGTGTTAAAGGTGTAGAAATACTGTTTGTATAGTAAGCATGTTATTGTTTACAAATGAGGGTTAAGAGTTCAGTACTAAAAAAAAAAAAAAAGAATGTGGCTTAAGTACAGTTTTTTAATTGAGCTGCTGCATTTTTTGGTTGGGTTGTTTATTTCTTTTGAGTAACTTCTACATTTCTAAAAGGGGAGGAATGTAATAGAGTGATCTATGTTTGTCTGTTGCCATCTCCTGGTGAATGTTGGCTATAGCGTCCTGGGGTTACTTTTTGGTTGGCCAACGATTTATGTGGTGTTGCGCACCTGACGTCAAGTGTGTGAGTCTGTTCTGAAGTCTACAGTAAAGAGACGTACTTCATCACCTCGCCTGTTTATTGCCTCCAACTCAATATATTACAACAACATTGCTGTTTACTGCAGACGAACTGCTTTACGGTAGAAGTTACGTTAATGAAACTGCCTAACAATAAACCCACATAAGAAACCAAGAACTCGCCCTCGATCATTCTACAGTTATAACATGTTTGGGCAGGCACGTTGTTTATATTGTGGGAAAGCGGACGTGAATACAGGCTGTCGACACGTCACTCAGGTCCGCATGGAGCTGGAGGGGGCGTGGCTTCCAACTCCGCCTGAATTTTGGGAGATTTTCGGGAGAAAATTTGTCCCGGGAGGTTTTCGGGAGAGGCGCTGAATTTCGGGAGTCTCCCGGAAAATCCGGGAGGGTTGGCAAGTATGTGTTATATAAAAGTCTATGTCCAATCCAACACAGGGGTGTCAAATTCAAATACAGAGTGGGCCAAAATTTTAATCTGAACAAAGCCGTGGGGCAAGGTTGAACAAATGAACCTTTTAATAGGGACCCAAATAAGTTTTGCATTGAATATTGAACAAGGAAGGCTTATATAACTTTATAGTTTGTGCCACACTGTGAACCCACACCAAACAAGAATGACAAACACATTTCGGGAGAACACCCGCACCGTAACACTACAGAACAAATACCCAGAAACCCTTGCAGCACTAACTCTTCCGGGACGCTACAATATACACCTCCCCCCCCCACCTCAACACCACCCACCTCAACATACTCATGCTCTCTCAGGGAGAGCATGTCCCAAATTCCAAGCTGCTGTTTTGAGGCATGTTAAAAAAAAATAATGCACTTTGTGACTTCAATAATAAATATGGCAGTGCCATGTTGGCATTTTTTTTTTCCATAACTTGAGTTGGTTTATTTTGGAAAACCTCGTTACATTGTTTAATGTATCCAGCGGGGCATCACAACAAAATTAGGCATAATAATGTGTTAATTCCACCACTGTATATATCGGTATCGGTAATTAAGAGTTGGACAATATCGGGATATCGGCAAAAAGCCATTATCGGACATCTCTCGGCACAACCCTACTGCATTGTCTTGTCCACACACAACAAGCCCTTCACAGGTCCGACCTGATCCGGAGACTCATCCATCACTGACCCGGAGGCTTCAAGCTTCAGGTAGTCTTTGGAATGAGGCCGACAGACACCCCACACAGGCCAAGGAGGTCTGCGAGCTCTCAGGAACTCATGAATAAAATATAACGCTGCGTTGACAGTGGACATATTATCCCCAGTTGCCAGAGGCCGCCCCTCGCTGGGTCTTATCTACGTGGCTTATCGACACAGCATGGCCGCCGCATGTCCAGACACACCGCTAATAAGGAGAACACACACCACCCCCACCTTTCTCCTCCTTTAAGCCAAGATTGATGCGCATCGTGCAGCCGGCAGACGCTCCTGAGCCCCGATGAAAGAGGCGCCTGCTTCTGTGGCATTCCCGATTGGCCGCACATTCCTTTGCGGCGGCTGGGCGAGATGCCGCCGATTCACAAGGTCATGAAATGTCCTGCGAGTACACGCGGTAATACCGAATTACCCGGACCATAGGACTAGGGCTGCAATAATCGATTAAATCGATTATCAAAATACAAACCCCGTTTCCATATGAGTTGGGAAATTGTGTTAGATGTAAATATAAACGGAATACAATGATTTGCAAATCCTTTTCAACCCATACTCAATTGAATATGCTACAAAGACAACATATTTGATGTTCAAACTCATAAACTTTTTTTTTTTTTTGTGCAAATAATCATTAACTTAGAATTTCATGGCTGCAACACGTGCCAAAGTAGTTGGGAAAGGGCATGTTCACCACTGTGTTACATGGCCTTTCCTTTTAACAACACTCAGTAAACGTTTGGGAACTGAGGAGACACATTTTTGAAGCTTCTCAGGTGGAATTCTTTCCCATTCTTGCTTGATATACAGCTTAAGTTGTTCAACAGTCCGGGGGTCTCCGTTGTGCTATTTTAGGCTTCACACATTTTCAATGGGAGACAGGTCTGGACTACAGGCAGGCCAGTCTAGTACCCGCACTCTTTTACTATGAAGCCACGCTGTTGTAACACGTGGCCTGCTGAAATAAGCAGGGGCGTACATGGTAACGTTGCTTGGATGGCAACATATGTTGCTCCAAAACCTGTATGTACCTTTCAGCATTAATGGTGCCTTCACAGATGTGTAAGTTACCCATGTCTTGGGCACTAATACACCCCCATACCATCACACATGCTGGCTTTTACACTTTGCGCCTATAACAATCCGGATGGTTCTTTTCCTCTTTGGTCCGGAGGACACGACGTCCACAGTTTCCAAAAACAATTTGAAATGTGGACTTGTCAGACCACAGAA
Source organism: Nerophis lumbriciformis (assembly GCF_033978685.3). Classification (NCBI taxonomy): domain Eukaryota; kingdom Metazoa; phylum Chordata; class Actinopteri; order Syngnathiformes; family Syngnathidae; genus Nerophis; species Nerophis lumbriciformis. The sequence continues at coordinate 52,966,887 of NC_084551.2, forward strand.
CACTTTTCCACTTTGTATCAGTCCATCTTAGATGAGCTCAGGCCCAGCAAAGCCGACGACGTTTCTGGGTGTTGTTGATGAACGGTTTTCGCCTTATATAGGAGAGTTTTAACTTGCACTTACAGATGTAGCGACCAACTGCAGTTAGTGACAGTGGGTTTCTGAAGTGTCCCTGAGCCCATGTGGTGATATCCTTTACACACTGATGTCGCTTGTTGATGCAGTACAGCCTGAGGGGTCGAAGGTCACGGGCTTAGCTGCTTACGTGCAGTGATTTCTCCAGATTCTCTGAACCCTTTGATGATATTACGGAGCGTAGATGGTGAAATCCCTAAATTCCTTGCAATAGCTGGTTGAGAAAGGTTTTTCTTAAACTGTTCAACAATTTGCTCACGCATTTGTTGACAAAGTGGTGACCCTTGCCCCATCCTTGTTTGTGAATGACTGAGCATTTCATGGAATCTACTTTTATACCCAATCATGGCACCCACCTGTTCCCAATTTGCCTGTTCACCTGTGAGATGTTCCAAATAAGTGTTTGATGAGCATTCCTCAACTTTATCAGTATTTATTGCCACCTTTCCCAACTTCTTTGTCACGTGTTGCTGGCATCAAATTCTAAAGTTAATGATTATTTGCAAAAAAAATAAAAACGTTTATCAGTTTGAACATCAAATATGTTGTCTTTGTAGCATATTCAACTGAATATGGGTTGAAAAGGATTTGCAAATCATTGTATTCCGTTTATATTTACATCTAACACAATTTCCCAACTCATATGGAAACGGGGTTTGTAGTTGGCGATTAATTTAGTCATTGATTTGTTGGGTCTATGCTATGCGCAGAGGCTACTTTTTTAAAATTTGTTGTATTTATTTTTTTTGTATTTGTTTTTTTTATAAACCTTTATTTATAAACTGCAACATGTACAAACAGCTGAGAAACAATAATCAAAATAAGTATGGTGCCAGTATGCTGTTTTTTCCCCAATAAAATACTGGAAAGGATAGAAATGTAGTTCGTCTCTTTTATCCGATTATTAATCGATTAATCGAAGTAATAATCGACAGATTAATCGATTATCAAATTAGTTGTTAGTTTCACCCCGACATAGGAAGCACCGGATTAGAAACAATAGTGTAAATTCCACACTATAAACCGGTATTTTTTTTCCTACGCTCTGAACCCCGCGGCTAATTAATTGATTTTTCAGCGGCATAATGCAGCTAGTTAAAAAAAAAGAAGCAAATACACTAAAGAGGTGTGTTATTGCTTGTGCTGTGGCGCCATCTTTGGACGAGTTCGCTCACTGCAGGTGCTGCAGTGTCCTCCCATTTAGTTAAAGTTAAAGTACCAACAATAGGTGTGGTGAAATGTGTCCTCTGCATTTGACCCATCCCCTTGATCACCCCCTTGGGAGGTGAGGGGGGCAGTGAGCAGCAGGGGTGGCCGCGCCCGGGAATCATTTTTGGTGATTTAACCCCCAATTCCAACCCTTGATGCTGAGTGCCAAGCAGGGAGGTAATGGCTCCCATATTTATAGTCTTTGGTATGACTCGGCCGAGGTTTGAACTCACAACCTACCCATCTCAGGGCGGACACTCTCACCACTAGGCCACTGAGTAGGTGAAACTTTAGCGCCTTTAACCGGAAGTAAAAGCGCCCCCCCCCCCCCCCCCCCACACACACACACACACACACACACACACACACACACACACACACACACATTCTTGTATTTGGTACCTTCTCGAGACCTGAGAAAAATGCCTCCCTCTTTAGGACCAGCCTAGATATATAAAGATGTGTATTTACAACATTAATAATATATACATACTATGCAAATATAAAAAAGCTTGTTTCTCATTGTCATTCTATTGACATCCCACTGGGTTGTGAGTTTTTCCTTGCCCTGATGTGGGATCTGAACCGAGGACGTCCTTGTGGCTTGTGCAGCCCTTTGAGACACTTGTGATTTAGGGCTATATAAATAAACATTTATTGATTGATTGAGTCTACACAAAACTCTTATGTTTGACTGCCATCTACTGGTCACACTTATCATTACACCATGGACCAAATAAAAAAATGTTGAGGTCGGTAAGCAAAAACAGAATTATTCCGTACATTAGGGTTATAAGGCGCACTGTTGAGTTTCTAAAAAAACTAAAAAATTATTTTTAAGCGCGCCTTATAGTCCGGAAAAATACTGTAATTGTTCTGGATAACTGGCGCTTATCCCGAAGTGACGGCGTGTGTCACGTCCTCCTGGGTCCAGAGAAGCGGGGGGAAAATGTTTTTGTCAAAGCCTTTGTGGGGGGGCGTGGTCTGCGGACCTGCAGCGAAGCGGGGTGTGTCAGGATCGGCTTTGAGATTAGTGACAGGTGCGTAGATGACACAGCTGTGAGTGTTTGTCTGATCACCTGTCACTCTGTTAAAGGCAGCAGTCGGGAAAAAGAAGAGAGGGTTGATGGTGGAGAGCATTGGCGTTGTTAGGCCTATTTTAGGGGGGCTCAAGCCCCCCTAAAATATTCTTAAGCCCCCACTAAATAATTTGGTGTTTTTTTGTTTTTTTTTTACAAATAAATGCCGACATATTCATTATAAAGTGGCCCAAATATGAGTTTAAATAAATAATCATATAACCTGTTATTATTCACTCTGTTTCCCCTCACTTAGTAGCGTAAGGTACAGAGCCCCTTTAGTGCGTCGGTATCCAATCCATTCCACTTGTTCATATAGAAAATGCCCACATCACTCAAATTCCAGTCTGCATTTTCTCTGCGACCTTGCTTGCGGTCCTGCAGGTGTATGAAGCACATTATCTTCCTTTACAATGAGTGAAGCTGCACAAAACCTTGTGTGTGCAATTGTAAATCATTTATTTTTTAAGTTTTGTGTTTCTTGTAGAATCTATATAAAGTAATATACATTAGCCTATTGTTAAAATAATGAAAACAACATCATTAAATATATTTGTTTTATTGTATTGTTACATTAATAGCTGTTTTATTATTATAGGATGGCTTGTTAAACATTTCATAGGATTTTCAGAGGGAGGAAAAACCAAGACATTTAATATAAAATGTAAAATGAATAAATACATATAAAGAAAAAGAAAATATATGGTTAAAAGCCATCGTCCCGGGGAGCATTTCATTTCGTCCCGTGCATTTTTTTTAAATAATAATAATAACAATGAATAATTTCTAAGTCTTTGTTAGCCGTTTGTGAACTTTTGTGCTCGTGCGTAACATTCGCTCGCATCCTGTGCATCTCCTGGGGGCAAAGCCCCCCCTGTCCTTAAAAGCTAGTGACGCCCCTGGTGGAGAACGAACGACAGAAACTTTAACACGGCTGAAAAGCACAACTTATTGCAAAATAAATCCTTGTTCGCAAAGATGAACACGGCTGTCATGTCTGTCATTGGTGGTCCAGAGAACCCGGAGGAGCAAGACCTCCACAGTCTTGAAATAGGTTGACTTATTGAGGTTAATTATTAATGGGAAGCATGCAGTGGCATCAGTCTGCTGACTAAGCGTGGATAGCAGTGTTGTAGTGTCCGTGTATACATTACACAGAGTATAGAGTGTCAGGACCTTCCCGCATACCAGCTGCAGCACGGATGGCGGGAAGGCCGAGACCGGGAGACGGAAGGCGTGACAGGAAGTCTGCAGCAAGGCTACGTACACGCCGCATCCACTGCAAAAAGTCAGTGTTCAAAAACAAGAAAAAAAATACAAAAATTAGGGGTATATTACTTGAACGAAGCAAAATTATCTGCCAATACAACAAGAAAATTTGGCTGGTCAAGACCATACTTGCCAACCCTCCCGGATTTTCCGGGAGACTCCCGAAATTCAGCGCCTCTCCCGAAAACCTCCCGGGACAAATTTTCTCCCGAAAATCTCCCGAAATTCAGGCGGACTCAGGTCCTATAAACAGCATACCTGCCCAATAACGTTATAACTATAGAATGATGGAGGGCGAGTTCTTGGTTTCTTATGTGGGTTTATTGTTAGGCAGTTTCATTAACGTCCTCCCAGCGCGGCAACAACACACAACAACAGCAGTCACGTTTTTGTATACCGTAAAGCAGTTCGTCTGCCGTAAACAGCAATGTTGTGACACTCTTAAACAGGACAATACTGCCATCTAGTGCATTTGATGAAAGCACTTTTGTGCGTGCCACACAGAATGCATCATCAGAGGTGTTCAGCATGGTTTGAAAAATAGTGACAGAGAATAGAACAAGGATGGACAATTCAACCCTTATTCAACAATGAGTAGATGAGTGTTATGTGTGTGTATATGTGTAAATAAATTAACACTGAAATTCAAGTATTTATTTTATTTATATATATATATATATATATATATATATATATATATATATATATATATATATATATATATATATATATATATATATATATATATATATATATAGCTAGAATTCACTGAACGTCAAGTATTTCTTATATATATATATATATATATATATATATATATATATATATATATATATATATATATATATATATATATATATATACACACACACAGGTAAAAGCCAGTAAATTGGAATATTTTGAAAAACTTGATTTATTTCAGTAATTGCATTCAAAAGGTGTAACTTGTACATTATATTTATTCATTGCACACAGACTGATGCATTCAAATGTTTATTTCATTTAATTTTGATGATTTGAAGTGGCAACAAATGAAAATCCAAAATTCCGTGTGTCACAAAATTAGAATATTGTGTAAGGGTTAAATTTTGAAGACACCTGGTGCCACAAACTGATCAGCTGATTAACTCAAAACACCTGCAAAGGGCTTTAAATGGTCTCTCAGTCCAGTTCTGAAGCCTACACAAACATGGGGAAGACTTCAGATTTGACAGCTGTCCAAAAGGCAACCATCGACACATTGCACAAGGAGGGAAAGACACAAAAGGTTATTGCTGAAGAGGCTGGCTGTTCTCAGAGCTCTGTGTCCAAACACATTAATGGAGAGGCAAAGGGAAGGAAAAACTGTGGTCAGAAAAAGTGTACAAGCGATAGGGATCACCGCGCCCTGGTCAAGATTGTGAAAAAAAACCCATTCAAAAATGTGGGGGCGATTCAGAAGGAGTGGACAGCTGCTGGAGTCAGTGCTTCAAGATCCACCACCAAGAGACACTTGAAAGACATGGGTTTCAACCGCCGCATACCTCGTCAAGCCACTGTTGACCAAGAAACAGCGCGAAAAGCGTCTCACCTGGGCTAAGGAAAAAAAGAGCTGGACTGCTGCTGAGTGGTCCAAAGTCATGTTTTCTGACGAAAGAAAATTTTGCATTTCCTTTGGAAATCGAGGTCCCAGAGTCTGGAGGAAGACAGGAGAGGCACAGGATCCACGTTGCCTGAAGTCTAGTGTAAAGTTTCCACCATCAGTGATGGTTTGGGGTGCCATGTCATCTGCTGGTGTCGGTCCACTCTGTTTCCTGAGATCCAGGGTCAACGCAGCAGTCTACCAGCAAGTTTTAGAGCACTTCATGCTTCCTGCTGCTGACCTGCTCTATGGAGATGGAGATTTCAAGTTCCAACAGGACTTGGCGCCTGCACACAGCGCAAAATCTACCCGTGCCTGGTTTACGGACCATGGTATTTCTGTTCTAAATTGGCCCGCCAACTCCCCTGACCTTAGCCCCATAGAAAATCTGTGGGGTATTGTGAAAAGGAAGATGCAGAATGCCAGACCCAAAAACGCAGAAGAGTTGAAGGCCACTATCAGAGCAACCTGGGCTCTCATAACACCTGAGCAGTGCCAGAAACTCATCGACTCCATGCCACGCCGCATTAACGCAGTAATTGAGGCAAAAGGAGCTCCAACCAAGTATTGAGTATTGTACATGCTCATATTTTTCATTTTCATACTTTTCAGTTGGCCAACATTTCTAAAAATCCCTTTTTTGTATTAGCCTTAAGTAATATTCTAATTTTGTGACACACGGAATTTTGGATTTTCATTTGTTGCCACTTCAAATCATCAAAATTAAATGATATAAACATTTGAATGCATCAGTCTGTGTGCAATGAATAAATATAATGTACAAGTTACACCTTTTGAATGCAATTACTGAAATAAATCAAGTTTTTCAAAATATTCTAATTTACTGGCTTTTACCTGTGTATATATATATATATATATATATATATATATATATATATATATATATATATATATATAATCTATGAAATACTTGACTTGGTGAATTCTAGCTGTAAATATACTCCTCCCATTTTAGCCACGCCCCCAACCACGCCCGTGTCCCACCCCGACCACGCTCACCCCCCTTTCCCTACCTCCCGAGATCGGAGGTCTCAAGGTTGGCAAGTATGGTCAAGACTTTCCAAAACAAGTAAAATTAACTAACCTCAATGAACCCAAAAATACCTTAAAATAAGTATATTCTCACTAATAACAACTGTACTACTATATGAGTACGTATTTTCTATTGTTTCATTGAAAATAAAACAGCTGGCTGTCATCTGTTTTAATTATGAGACACAATTGTGTCAAAATCATGATTTATTTTTTTCATGCTTGAAGTAAGAAATTATTACTTTAAAAAAGTAGTTTTATACTTGTGAGTGTTGATGACACAGCTTTGCAACACTTGATATTCTAGTTGCAAGCATGTTTTACTCAATATAGGTCAGGGTCGGCAACCCGCGGCTCTAGAGCCGCATGCGGCTCTTTAGCGCCGCCCTAGTGGCTCTCCGGAGCTTTTTCAGACATTTATGAAAAATGGAAAAAGATGAGGGGAAAACAATCTATTTTTTGTTTTAATATGGTTTCTGTAGGAGGACAAACATGACACAAACCTCCCTAATTGTTATAAAGCACACTGTTTATATTAAACATGCTTCACTGATTCCAGTATTTGGCGAGCGCCGTTTTGTCCTACTAATTTTGGCGGTCCTTGAACTCACCGTAGTTTGTTTACATGTATAACTTTCTAGGACGTGTTTTATGCCACTTCTTTTTCTGTCTCATTTTGTCCACCAAACTTTTAAGGTTGTGCATGAAAGGTGAGTTTTGTTGATGTTATTGACTTGTGTGGAGAGCTAATCAGACATATTTGGTCACTGCATGACTGCAAGCTAATTGATGCTAACATGCTATTTAGGCTAGCTATATGTACATATTGCATCATTATGCCTCATTTGTAGCTATATTTGAGCTCATTTAGTTTCCTTTAAGTCCTCTTAATTCAATTTATATCTCATGACACACTATCTGTATGTAATATGGCTTTTAATTTTTTGCGGCTCCTGACAGATTTTTTTTTGTATTTTTGGTCCAATATGGCTCTTTCAACATTTTGGGTTGCCGACCCCTGATATAGGTCATCAAATCTCAGCAACAAGCTGTAATATCTTACTGAGATCATTAAGGACCAAAACCCTTAAAGGGGAACATTATCACAATTTCAGAAGGGTTAAAACCATTAAAAATCAGTTCCCAGTGGCTTATTTTATTTTTCGAAGTTTTTTTCAAAATTTTACCCATCACGCAATATCCCTAAAAAAAGCTTCAAAGTGCCTGATTTTAACCATCGTTATAAACACCCGTCCATTTTCCTGTGACGTCACATAGTGATGCCAACACAAACAAACATGGCATAAAGAACAGCAAGCTATAGCGACATTAGCTCGGATTCAGACTCGGATTTCAGCGGCTTAAGCGATTCAACAGATTACGCATGTATTGAAACGGATGGTTGTAGTGTGGAGGCAGGTAGCGAAAACGAAATTGAAGAAGAAACTGAAGCTATTGAGCCATATCGGTTTGAACCGTATGCAAGCGAAACAGACGAAAACGACACGACAGCCAGCGACACGGGAGAAAGCGAGGACGAATTCGGCGATCGCCTTCTAACCAACGATTGGTATGTGTTTGTTTGGCATTAAAGGAAACTAACAACTATGAACTAGGTTTACAGCATATGAAATACATTTGGCAACAACATGCACTTTGAGAGTGCAGACAGCCCATTTCAGGCGCGCTAAGAACATATATTTTTCCACGATTTCAGCACTCAGGTTAACCATACCTAAATAGACACAAAATACTGCATTACACAAGACTACTCGAATGTACTCGAATGATTGAAAAAAATAAATGTTTTAAGATAAATTATTGGTAAACACAGTTTATGTATAATAATTTACGTAAAACCGCGAGTAATGAATAAAGTTTTCATCAATTCATATATTCTGTAGACATACCCTCATCCGCTCTCTTTTCCTGAAAGCTGATCTGTCCAGTTTTGGAGTTTGATGTCAGCATCTGCTTTGAGTGTCGCAGGATATCCACACATTCTTGCCATCTCTGTCGTAGCATAGCTTTCGTCTGACCATTTCCGTCGGCTTTCCCAACAGCCTCGTATTTTGAACAAATTTTGTCCAATTTCTTGCCACTTTCGCATCTTTGGGCCACTGGTGCAACTTGAATCCGTCCCTGTTCGTGTTGTTACACCCTCCGACAACACACCGACGAGGCATGATGTCTCCAAGGTACGGAAAACAGTCGAAAAAACGGAAAATAACAGAGCTGATTTGATTCGGTGTTTGAGAAAATGGCGGATTGCTTAACGTGACGTCATCGCTCCGAGAGCGAATAATAGAAAGGCGTTTAATTCGCCAAAATTCACCCATTTAAAGTTCGGAAATCGGTTAAAAAAATATATGGTCTTTTTTCTGCAACATCAAGGTATATATTGACGCTTACATAGGTCTGGTGATAATGTTCCCCTTTAAAACAAGTAAAACACCCGAACATATAATCTTATGTATGGCCGCGCAAGTCCCAGGATGCCCAAAATGTCCATAAGACACCCAGCCGAGTCCCACGGGGAGGGGGGGATAAAAGTTGGAAAAGTCGGCAAAAGTCCCAAAAATGTTCAAAATACCTACCCAGGTTCGAGTCCCACAAGTCCCGCCGCCGGCCGGGATGCCCAAGATGTCCAAAACGCGCCGAGCAAAGTCCCACAGGAAGGCGGGAAGAAAAGTGAGAAAAGTTGGTAAAATGTTCAAAAATCACTTGTGGACTTGTGGCACTCCATGTGGGACTCCAACCTGGGTAGGTATTTTGAAAATTTTTGGGACTTTTGCCAACTTTTCCAACTTTTATCCCCCCTCCCCGTGGGACTCGGCTGGGTGTCTTATGGACATTTTGGGCATCCCGGGACTTGCGCGGCCGGCGGCGGGACTCGTGGTACTCGAACCTGGGTAGGTATTTTGAACATTTTTGGGGACTTTTGCCGACTTTTCTCACTTTTCTCCCCCACTTCCCGTGGGACTTTGCTGGGTGCGTTTTGGACATTTTTTGCATCCCGGGATTTGTGCCGCCGGCGGCGTGACTCGAACCCGCGGAGGTATTTTGGACAAAATTGGGACTTTTGACCATTTTGGCCGCCTTTTCCCCTCTTCTTCCCCGCCTTCCTGTGCACCATTGCTGGGTGTGTTTTGGACATTTGGACAAAAATAGTTTCAAGCATGTTTTACTCAATATAGGTCATCAAATCTCAGCAACAAGCTGTAATATCTTACGGAGATCATTTAGGATCAAAACACTTAAATCAAATCAAATCAAATCAACTTTATTTATAAAGCACATTTAAAATTTACCACAGGGGTAGCCAAAGTGCTGTACAATGGGCAGGTTAAAAGATAAAACGAGTACCGAGCAAACACAACACAACACAAACAAAACACGATAAAAAATAAATAAATAAAATAGAATAAATAAAAACATAAAAACATAAAAACAGGTTCACAGCATGTGTATTATGGGGCGCCATTGCAGGATGGATATCACTCAGTGTTAAAAGCCATGGAATAAAAGTATGTTTTTAAGAGAGATTTAAAAACAGGAAGAGAGGAGGCTTGTCTAACACTCAGAGGTAGGTCGTTCCAGAGCTTGGGAGCAGCAGCGGCGAAAGCTCTGTCACCTCTAAGCTTCAGCCTTGTGTCAGGGACCGTCAACAGCAGCTGATCGGCTGATCTTAAGGATCGGGTGGGGCAGTAAGGCTGAAGGTCGGAGAGATAGGTTGGCGCGAGGTTGTTTAGACATTTAAAAACAAATAAAAGGAGTTTAAAATTGATTCGATAACGCACAGGGAGCCAGTGAAGGGACGCTAAAATTAAAGCTGCAAGCAGCGATGGACGGGACCGACTTTCAGGGCTCATAAAATCCAAACCGGAGCAGTAATTAAAACTCTTTCATCAACTTTTAATCAGAAGGGTTCAATCTCTCCCCTGTGCTAATTTGAAGCCGACACGACAAACGCGCTCAGAGGAGATAATGTTTGAAAAAAGGTGACTGTTTTTACACAACTTTTGTTTTGAAGGGGGAATTGCAAACTTCCTGTTGATTTTTGCTGGGAGTTGTCAGTGTATGAAATGTAGGTCTAAGTGAGACCCACATAGAGGTTTTGTTTCATGTCTCTACCACATTCCTACTGGGAGTTAGAGGCAGTTTTGTCTGTGTTTTTTTCCTAGGGAGCGCTAGAGCGCAATTTTGAGTTTTGGGGTTTAGTTTTTTGATTAGATCGCAATTTTCGCCAGTCCTGATGTGTGTGTCTAATTTGGTGAGTTTTGAAGCATGTTAAGGGGGTCAAATTACAGCTCAAAAAGGCGGCGGTATAATAATAAAACGCTAGAAATTCAATAGGGTCCTCTGTGCCAAAGGGACTCTTACTTAGATTTCAGTTTTTGCAGAGCAGGGTAAGCACGTCCAAATCGCATTTGTATGTATACTTTCAAAAAATGCAATGTCTGACGTGAAGGCAATCTGTCACACGTGCTGCGGTGTTTAAGGAAGTAAACATGGATCATATTGTCATAAGTCTCAGTTCTGGTGGAGACCGGAGTGGTGGAACATTGACGTGAGTTCCTAAAACGTAACATTGTCACCTGTTTTCTGGTCATTTGTCAACGACCGTTATTCTCCCGACGCACCCACAAAATTCCGGGGAATTTTTCTTGACGTATTTGAGCTGCACCAGACTATAAACCGCAGATATATACGCTGTGGGATTAGGGATTTACACAGAAATATTTTGTAAATGTTTATTTACATACCTTAATTGTTTCAAAACGGTGTCTGTAACACGGCAGTAAAACGGATGATCAAACAAAACGGAAGTCATCGTCATGGACCCACTAGCTGCGAAAGCAAGCTCTCCAATCAGCTAAACCAGACTTTTAATTTTTTGCGGCTCCAGACAGATTAGTTTTTTGTATTTTTGGTCCAATATGGCTCTTTCAACATTTTGGGTTGCCGACCCCTGCCCTAGAGGAAACTGGATAACACACTGCACACTGACAAAGCGTAACCTATTATTACTATAACAATCTACAAGGTTAATACTAGAGATGTCGGCCGATAAATGCGTTAAAATGTAATATCGGATATTATCGGTATCGTTTTTTTTATTATCGGTATCGTTTTTGGTTTTTTTGGTTTGTTTTTTATTTCAAGAAAATGTTTTTAATTTGTTTATTTTATTTTATTTTATTATTTTTTTTTTAAAGTACCTTATCTTCACCATACCTGGTTGTCCAAATTAGGCATAATAATGTGTTAATTCCACGACTGTATATATCGGTTGATATCGGTATCGGTTGATATCGGTATCGGTAATTAAAGAGTTGGACAATATCGGAATATTGGATATCGGCAAAAAGCCATTATCGGACATCCCTAGTTAATACAGTTCGCTTCTCTTTCTTGAGTCAGATGAACACGACCGGGATGATTTAGCTCGGTTGGTAGAGTGGCCGTGCCAGCAACTTAAGGGTTCCAGGTTCGATTTTTGCTTCAGCCATCCGAGTCAATGCCGTTGTGTCCTTGGGCAAGACACTCTACACACCTGCTCCCAGTCCCACCCACACTAGTTTAAATGTAACTTAGATATTGGGTTTCACTATGTAAAAGTGCTTTGAATCACTAGAGAAAAGCGCTATATAAACTATAATTCACTTCAAACATGGGCAAAAAAACAAAAAATCAGATATGATCTGGAGTGTGAACAAGGCTTAAGAATGTCACACGTGGACATACTGGGTCTGTGAGTGTCATCAATCAGAGCAGTCGCCTTGTTAGTTTACACCACATGCGCACTGTACCACACGCTCTGTCATGCACACGGAGAAAGAATGTCGCCATATGGACAATTACAACTTGTATCTGTTCACAGTTATGAGATTTCACGCCTGCCTGCGCGCGCGTGTGTGTGTGTGTGTGTGTGTGTGTGTGTGTGTGTGTGTGTGTGTGTGTGTGTGTGTGTGTGTGTGTGTGTGTGTGTGTGTGTGTTTTTGTATTTCTACCCTTCTTGAGACATCAAGGAGGAAAAGTATCTTCCATATGAGGAGGTGTGAACAAGTGATGACATAAATCATGGTCCCAATAACATTGCATCTAATAGAGAATGTCTCATTAGCACGCCTGGTGGTGACATCTATCAAAATGAGGGCGGTCCCAAAAAGGAGGGATTTTTCAAATTGACTGTGTGTCGCTTTTAAAAGTGCTCCCCCTCTGGTCAACATATGAAATAACAAGTGTGTGTAAGAAATTGAAATGCGCCCCCTTTGGCCAAAATTAATTTAAAAAAAACATAAATATATGTATATAGAGACTGTTGCGTTTTGGACCAGTTGTTCCTCCCAGGGAATTCAAGTCACTAGTCGCTCCCAAGTTCTTTACGACACTTAAAGCTGAGTAGAAAAACCACCAGAGACAGAATAGGTATTTTGTAATATATTTGCAAAGCTTTGCATATATACATTGAGACCAGTCCAGCATAGAACATTCAATCGCCCCGCTAAGATGGTCTGCCCCCCCCCGAAAAACCCTCTCCCCTCTTAAGTCCCTGGCAGTCATGTCTCTCTAGCCAAAACAAATGCCCATTATCTCTCTTTATAACATTCCTCATTCAAGGTTAAGCACACAATGTTGCAGACAACCAAAAGACCACAATTGGAAGAAAAACACTAGCTGTTTTGTAATATGATTATGAAATAAAAAGAAGTAACACTTAAATTCGGATATATGTAAATATCTGCCTCCGACAAGACATACAGTAATAACGAAGTAAATAATGATTATAAACCAATTACAAAAAATTCAAATAAATGAATTAAAAGCAGTCTTTTCTCACAAAGTGTCAACTTTTTTCTTATAAAATTGGGAACAATCTCTTATATTCTTTCTGTTTCTGTAATATTGCAATATTTTCTCATGAAATTACTTTTGTATGTAAAAGTATTACTTTTTAATGCAAAATTCTGACTTTTATCACAATATTGCCAATTTTTTATTTGTTCTTGTAAAATAGTGACATTTTTTGAGTAACATTATGACTTTTGTCATCATTTTGCCAAGTAAAATTCCGATTATTATAATATTGCCAATATTGCAAAGTTTTCTTATAAAATTGTGACTTTTGTCGAGTAAAAATATGACTTTTCATAAAATTACCAAAATTTTAAGTTTTTCTGGTAAAATTGCAACTTTTATCATAATATTGCACAAATGTTCAGTTCTTCTTGTAAAATGTTGACTTGCGTTGAGTAAAATGAGGACTTTTATTATAATACTGCCAAAATTCTAAGTTTTTCTTGTGAAATTGTGACCTTTTTCTTGAGAAATTCCAACTAATTTTTCACAACAAGCTCTTTTATATTTGCATAGTATGGACATATATTATTAATGTTGTAAATACACATCTTTATATATCTAGAAAGACTGGTCCGAAAGAGGGAGGCTTTTTGCTCAGGTGTCAGGAATGTAACACGTACAAGAATGTGTGTGTGTGTGTTCTTGTATTTCTACCCTTCTTGAGACATCAAGAAGGAAACGTAGCTTCCATATGAGGAGGTGTGAACAAGTGATGACATAGATCACGGTCCCAATAACATTGCATCTAATAGAGAACGTCTCATTTGCACCCCTGGTGGTGACATCTATCAAAATGAGGGTGGTCCCAAAAAGGAGGGATTTTTCAAATTGACTGTGTGTCGCTTTTAAAAGTGCTCCCCCTCTGGTCAACATATGAAATAACAAGTGTGTGTAAGAAATTGAAATGTGCCCCCTTTGGCCAAAATGTATTAAAAAAATAAGTAAATATGTATATAGAGACATACTGTAATAACTTGAAGTAAATAATGAAGATTAAAAAACAATTACAAAACAATAAAAAAATTAATTAACTAAAAGCAGTCTTTTCTCACGATGTGTCAACTTTTTTCGTATAAAATTGGGAACAATTTCTCATATTCTGTTTCTGTAATATTGCAATATTTTCTCATAAAATAATTACTTTTGTATGTAAAATTATTACTTTTTATTGCAAAATTCTGACTTTTATCACAATATCGCCAATTCTTTTGTTGTTCTTGTAAAATACTGACATTTTTTGAGTAAAATTATGACTTTTGTCATTTTGCCAAGTAAAATTCCGATTATTATTATAATATTGCCAACATTTTAAAGTTTTCTTATAAAATTGTGACTTTTGTCGAGTAAAATTATGACTTTTCATAAAATTACCAAAATTTTAAGCTTTTCTGGTAAAATTGCAACTGTTATTGAGTAAAATTCCAACTTTTATCATAATATTGCACAAATGTTCAGTTCTTCTTGTAAATTGTTGACTTGCGTTGAGTAAAATGACGACTTTTATTATAATACTGCCAAAATTCTAAGTTTTTCTTGTGAAATTGTGACCTTTTTCTTGAGAAATTCCAACTCATTTTTCACAACAAGCTCTTTTATATTTGCATAGTATGTATATATTATTAATGTTGTAAATACACATCTTTATATATCTAGAAAGACTGGTCCTAAAGAGGGAGGCTTTTTGCTCAGGTCTCAGGAATGTAACACGTACAAGAATGTGTGTGTGTGTGTGTGTGTGTGTGTGTGTGTGTGTGTGTGTGTGTATGTGTGTTCTTGTATGTCTACACTTCTTGAGACATCAAGAAGGAAAAGTATCTTCCATATGAGGAGGTGTGAACAAGTGAGGACATAAATCATGGTCCCAATAACATTGCATCTAATAGAGAATGTCTCATTTGCACCCCTGGTGGTGACATCTATCAAAATGAGGGTGGTCCCCCTCTGGCCAACATATGGAATAACAAGTGTGTGTAAGAAATTAAAATGCGCCCCCCTTTGGCCAAAATGTATTAAAAAAATTAAAAACATATGTATATAGAGACATACTGTAATACCTTGAAGTAAACAATGAGGATTAAAAAACATTTACAAACAAAAATAAAAAAGTTAGACTTTTTTCTTATAAAATTGGGAACAATTTCTCATATTAAAGTTAAAGTACCAATGATTGTCTCACACACATTAGGTGTGGTGAAATGTGTCCTCTGCATTTGACCCATCCCCTTGTTCCACCCACTGGGAGGTGAGGGGAGCAGTGAGCAGCAGCGGTGGCTGCGCCCGGGAATCATTTTTGGTGATTTAACCCCCAATTCCAACCCTTGATGCTGAGTGCCAAGCAGGGAGGTAATCGGTCCCATTTTTATAGTCTTTGGTATGACTCGGCCGGGGTTTGAACTCACGACCTACCCATCTCAGGGCGGACACTCTAACCACATTCTTTCTGTTTCTGTAATACTGCAATATTTTCTGGTAAAATTATTACTTTTTAATTCAAAACGGTGACATTTGTCATGCAAAATTCTGACTTTTATAACAACATTGCCAATTTTTTGGTTATTCTTGTAAAATAGTGACATTTTTTGAGTAAAATTATGACTTTTGTCATAATTTTGCCAAGTAAAATGCTGATCATTATTATAATGTTGCCAACATTTGAACGTTTTCTTATAAATTGTGACTTTTGTCGAGTAAAATTACGACTCTTTTCATAAAATTGCCAACATGTTAAGCTTTTCTTGTAAAATTGCGACTGTTATTGATTAAAATTCCAACGTTTGTCATAATATTGCACACATGTTCAGTTTTTCTTGTCACATTTTGACTTGCGTCGAGTAAAATGACGACTTTTATCATAATACTGCCAAAATTCAAAGTTTTTCTTGTGAAATTGTGACCTTTTTCTTGTGAAATTCCAACTAATTTTTCACAACAAGCTTTTTTATATTTGCATAGTATGTATATAATATTGTAAATATAAATCTTTATATATCTAGAAAAGGTGGTCTCAAAGAGAAGAGGCATTTTTCAGAGGTCTCGAGAAGGTAACAAATACAAGAATGTGTGCGCGTGTGTGTGTGTGTTCTTGTAGTTCTACCCTTCTTGAGACGTCAACAAGGAAAAGTAGCTTCCATATGCTAAATACATTCTTTCTGTTTCTATAATATTGCAATATTTCTCGTAAAATTATTACTTTTTAATGCAAAATGGTGGCATTTGTCATAAAATTTGACTTTTATTACAATAATACATCACAATATTGCCAATTTTTTTGTTGTTCGTGTAAAATAGTGAACTTTTTTAAGTAAAATTATGACTTTTGTCATAATTTTGGCAAGTAAAATTCTGATTATTATTATAATATTGCCAACATTTTAAAGTTTTCTTATAAATTGTGACTTTTGTCAGATGCGCACCCTGAACTCCATTGCAAAAATGTGTCTTTTTACATTTGTTGTCTGTTCTACTTTATTTTTTGCTTAAATCTACCACGTTCACTTTGGTTAAGTTTGTAGTTATTTTACCTTGATTTCGGCTATGGTGTCATTTTGATCATTGTTTTGTTTATATCATAATTGTAATATTTGAATGATGGTAAATGGATGTGTTGTGGCAGTTGCAGATGTCACCAATTTGTCGAGTAAAATTCCGACTCTTTTTATAAAATAGCCAAAATTTTAAGCTTTTCTTGTAAAATTGGGACTGTTTTTGAGTAAAATTCCAACGGTTGTCATAATATTGCACAAATGTTCAGTTTTTCTTGTCACATTTTACCTTGCGTTGAGTAAAATGACGACTTTTATCATAATACTGCCAAAATTCAAAGTTTTTCTTGTGAAATTGTGACCTCTTTCCTGTGAAATTCCAACTAATTTTTCACAACAAGCTTTTTTATATTTGCATAGTATGTATATAATATTGTAAATATAAATCTTTATATATCTAGAAAAGGTGGCCTCAAAGAGGGAGGCATTTTTCAGAGGTCTCGAGAAGGTAACAAATACAAGAATATGTGCGCTTGTATGTGTGTGTTCTTGTAGTTCTACCCTTCTTGAGACGTCAACAAGGAAAAGTAGCTTCCATATGCTAAATACATTCTTTCTGTTTCTATAATATTGCAATATTTCTCGTAAAATTATTACTTTTTCATGCAAAATGGTGGCATTTGTCATAAAATTTGACTTTTATCACAACATTACATCACAATATTGCCAATTTTTTTGTAGTTCATGTAAAATAGTGAACTTTTTTTGAGTAAAATGATGACTTTTGTCATAATTTTGCCAAGTAAAATTCTGATTATTATTATAATATTGCCAACATTTTAAAGTGTTCTTATAAATTGTGACTTTTGTCAGATGCGCACCCTGAAGTCCATTGCAAAAATGTGTCTTTTTACATTTGTTGTCTGTTCTACTTTATTTTTTGCTTAAATCTACCACGTTCACTTTGGTTAAGTTTGTAGTTATTTTACCTTGATTTCGGCTATGGTGTCATTTTGATCATTGTTTTGTTTATATCGTAATTGTAATATTTGAATGATGATAAATGGATGTGTTGTGGCAGTTGCAGATGTCACCAATTTGTCGAGTAAAATTACGACTCTTTTCATAAAATAGCCAACATTTTAAGCTTTTATTGTAAAATTGCGACTGTTTTTGAGTAAAATTCCAACGTTTGTCATAATATTGCACAAATGTTCAGTTTTTCTTGTCACATTTTGACTTGCGTTGAGTAAAATGACGACTTTTATTATAATACTGCCAAAATTCTAAGTTTTTCTTGTGAAATTGTGACCTTTTTCTTGTGAAATTCTAACTAATTTTCCACAACAAGCTTTTTCATATTTGCATAGTGTGTATATATTATCAATGTTGTAAATACACATCTTTATATATCTAGAAAAGGTGGTCCTAAAGAGGGAGGCATTTTTCGAAGGTCTCGAGAAGGTAACAAATACAAGAGTGTGTGCGTGTGTGTGTGTGTGTGTGTGTGTGTGTGTGTGTGTGTGTGTGTGTGTGTGTGTGTGTGTGTGTGTGTGTGTGTGTGTGTGTGTGTGAGCTCACAGCTAATCACCCTGAAACAGGATGTCCATAAATCATCAAACTACGACTCTTACACAGTAAATCTACACCAACATGTCAACACTGTCTGTGTGTGTGTGTGTGTGTGTGTGTGTGTGTGTGTTATAAGTTCCTGGAAGGGAACAGGACAAGCACACCTTTTAGGGGTCGACACCCAGGTAACAGAAAGCAGGATGGGCATAAAAGGTTGCACAGTTTATATTCTACACTTCGAATGTTTGATTGCCTTGAATTAGTCCGAGGGTCCGCATCCCGTGGCTCTTTAGTGCCGCCCTAGTGGCTCCCTGGGTCTTTTTCAGAGATGTGTTAAAATGGGAATGTTTTAATACATTTTCTGTAGGAGAACAAACACAAACCTTCCTAATTGTTAGAAATCCCACTGTTTATATTAAACGTGCTTCACTGATGAGTGTGTTTGGCAAGCACCTACTAATTTCAGTGATCCTTGAACTCATCGTAGTTTGTTTACATGTACAACTTTCTCCGATACAGCCACAGAAAGACGTGTTTTATGCCACTCCTTCTTTGTCTCATTTTGTCCACCAAACGTTTTATGCTGTGCGTGAATGCACAAAGGTGAGCTTTGTTGATTTTATTGATTTGCTGGAGTGCTTATCAGGCATATTTTGTCAATGCATGACTGCAAGCAAATCGATGCAAACATACTATTTAGCCTAGCTGTGTGTACATATTGCATCATTATGCCTCGTTTGTAGGTATATTTAATAATAGATTTTATTTGTAAAAAGCACTTTACATTGAACAAACAACTTCAAAGTGCTAGTGTATTAAAAATCAAATAAAAAGATAATAAAAAAAATAAAAAAATAAAAAACTAGAACAGCCTAACAGCTAAAACTAATATGCATATATCTTTAAAAAAAACAAAAAACCAGGCTTTTTTAAAAAGAAGGGTTTTTAAGCCTTTTTTAAAAGCATCCACAGTCTGTGGTGCCCTCAGGTGGTCAGAGCATTTCACAGACTGGAATATAGCTAATATAGACACTTACATCATGTGTTGCCTTCATAATAACACAACTATCTTAGGCTGCTACATTGACATATTGAGGTGCTGCTGGAGCAGCACACCAAGGATGGCACCTCTAATCCTGACATACAGTACAACTTCAGCTTCGGCAATCAGCGTTGCCACGGCGACGTCAACTAAAACACAAATACAGCTGGGTGTGTGTCGTGCTAACCTGGCTATAGGTGGCATCCAGCAGTGTGTCCAGGTTCTGAAGGGGTGCCGGGGTTTTGTCTTTAAATCGAGTCAGGAGGCGGCGCTGGATGGCTCTGAACTGGACAGCCCGCTCAGCTAGGAGGTCCTGGTACTTCTGAGCACTGACGCGTAGCTAACACACACACACACACACATATATATATATATATAAAACATATGACACACACACATATATATATATAACATATGACACATACATATATATATATATATATATATATATATATATATATATATATATATATATGTCTTAATAAGGTTATCCAAAAAATAGTGCTCGATACCGTAGTAGAGCGCAATATATGTATGTGTGGGGAAAAAATCACAAGACTATTTCATCTCTACAGGCCTGTTTCATGAGGGGGGGTACCCTCAATCATCAGGAGATTTTAATGGGAGCATTCGCATACCATGGTTTATATAGGGCACAGAGTGGGTGGGTACAGGCTGGCCTAGTGGCGTGGTGATTGGCTCATGTGTTACCTAGGAGGTGTTTCCGTCTATGGCGGCATGTTGTTACAATTTCGCTGCGCTTGTTGAGGGATGACAGGTCTGGACGGTAAATAATAAACAGTTTCTCTTTCAAGCATAGGTTGCATCTTTTATTACCACTATTGTAAGGTGTGCTGGATGCAAGAATTTGCCATGTTATTGAATATTCAACATTATTGTCTTTGAGGTCCCAAATGTGTTTGCTGAGTTCTGTGGTATTTCGCAGGTTTTTGTTCCTGAAAGAAGCCTTGTGATTGTTCCATCTGGTTTTGAATTCACCCTCGGTTAATCCTACATATGTGTCGGATGTGTTAATGTCCTTGCGTATTACCTTAGATTGGTAGACAACTGATGTTTGTAAGCACCCCCCGTTGAGGGGGCAATCAGGTTTCTTTCGACAGTTACATGCTTTGTTGGTTTTGGAGTCGCTCTGACTGGGGGTCGACGGCTCATTTGCAATTGTTTTGTTGTGGTTTGAGATGATTTGTCGTATATTGTTCATGCAGCTGTAGCTCAATTTAATGTTGTTCTTGTTGAATACTTTTCTTAGGTTGTTGTCTTTGGGAAA